>NC_136423.1:124280597-124390597 GCF_052625555.1 Lactuca saligna | reverse complement strand
AAATTAAGGGGATTGCCTAGGAGTGTTTAAACATCAAAACACAATGATTTAGGGGACAAAAGAGAGTTTACGGCCCAAGCACCAGCTTAGGCCGTAAACACCTCAAAATCATGTTAAAATGCCCCAAAAACACTCTCAAACCACCCTTAGGCTTCATACATAATTTAGGGACTTAGTACATGGCGTTTGGATCAATTAAACACATCAAAATGAAGGGCAAAAATGAGTTTACAGCCCAAGCACATGCTTAGGCCGTAAACTCCCCAAACATGCCCAAAATGTTGGTTTTTGTCCCCCAAATGGCCTTAGACTATTTCTATAAAATGTTGTCACAACTGGAAATTTTGTATCTTGTAAACTATACACTCAAGCTAAAGTGAATCAAAAGCTTAAGAACATGCGTAACACCTATTATTGTGACAACAGAATTTTAATCAAATACACCATACAAGCATTACAAATAGCCAACAAGCAATGGGAAACCCTAGAAGTTCTTATTTAGGTCCACTTTGGACTAGAACTTCCTTATTGGGCCTAATGGACCAATAAACTTCCAATTTGACTATCTTGGGTTTAGAACTCTTAAATGGGCTCTAATTGGACCCATATCTATTGTTTCAACATTTTGGGCTATGTTGGACCTAGAATGAAATGAATTAAAAGCCTTGATACATGAATGACCTAAACTAGTCCAATAAAAATATAAAAATCCTACCACATTCCTTTAGACTTAAAACATACTCAAGATTAACACTAACATTAGGCTTAGGGGCAAAGGCCCAAATTTTTCCTCTTCCCTTCCAAATTCTCGGCCCAATGCACAAGCCCAAGAGGAAATAGAAGAGTTGACTTTACCATTGCCACATCATTGTTATCCATAGGACATCTATGCAACTCATCTCATTCTCCCATGCAAACATCACTTCATAATCACTCTCTTCTCTCCTCCCTCTCACTCTCGGCCGAGCAACACACACACACATTCACAAAAAATCTCTCAACTCTCTCAAGAACACTCCTTCCTCCCCTCTCCAAAAATCTCGAAATTTAGGAGCTTTCAATAGGATCTTGCAAGTTAATCATCATCTTAGGTAAGTTTTTACTTATATCCATGATCTAGCTACTTCACTCCATCAAAAACCTCTTCTAAATCTATTCCAACTTGTGATCATGCACCTTAGAAGTCACCAAACTCGAGATCTACCAAGGAAAGGTGCTAAAGCCGAAAATCACCAAACTTTCTTCCATCTTTTCTTCCAAAAACCGAAAGCTTCAAACAAGGTGAGCTTCATACCCCCTATTTTCGGTTTTTATAAGTTTTTTTTTTTTTTTTTTTGGGGGGGGGGGGGGGTGGGGGAATGCAAGTGAAAGTGTAGATCTATATGTGTTTTGTATGCTTTGTATGATTCCATGCTTATATGTGTGCTTTTGTGTGTTATAATGTTGGATCTAGCCATAAAACCCCTCAAAACCGAGATATACCTTATGTTAAAAGACTCTAGCATCAAATATATTTCTACATACAAAGTATTTTTAGAAAAATGGCTAAATGGTTTAGTAACAATTTCGTTGGGCTAAAAATACCATTTTTGGACTTAAAATGCGAAAAATATAAACTTTAAGGGCCTAAATTGACAAATCACGAATTCTGAGGGTTGAACTATGTCAAAACAGTTTCAATAAAACAATTTCTGGAAATATACTCATTTAGAGGATTAAAAACATAAATTTCAAGCTTAATGGGCTAAAAATGACATTTTCGGCCCAATGAGGCCCATTATGCGAAATTTTCTGTTTTGGAGGGCCAAAACTGTGTTTTTCTATAAAACAGTGGATTATAAGTGATCCAAGTCCTTTTCAAAGGTTAAAAATGCTTTTTAAATTTAAAAAGGACCAAAGTTGCAAAAATTTTACAATTTGGGCCAAAATTGTCAAACTTTCGAAAAAGAAAGGTTATAACCGAGAAAAACTGAAATTCAGGGACTTAAGCTGTTTTCTATGAAAAATATGCTGGAAAATACTTATTTCAATAATTTTTGGTATTAAAATGTCAAGAAAATTGATTTAAGGACCAAACCGGAAAGTTTTTAAATAAAGGGTTAAAAAAGTAAATTTTTACAAATAAGGAGGGGCTGAAAACAGAAAAATCCTCAAGACTAGTTCAATACATGCAATTTGATCAAATGATGATACCACGACTATCGACGAAATACAATACATTACAACACCAAAAGTCGTTGTCAAACGAATTGGTTCGGTCTCGAACCAATAAAAATCCGAAACTACTAACACGACGACACTATGACATTACGACATTACGATAACAATTGGGAAGTCACTATACATGCGAGTGTGCACAGACGTCTACGCACCACCTTTGGGCCCCAAAAGTGTAAAATCTTGTTCGTTGAGCCTAGCTAGCCCAATGACTTGATCTTAAGGCCCGAAGACCTCTCTCTTACGAAGTGTTGGGTTTTACCGATCCGACATAACGTAAAAGGACTTTCAATGGCTTGTATACTACTGGTCCCCAAGGGTCCTTTGGTATTGCTAGTAAAGTCTACCTTTTCATGCGAGGCGGGTCTGGGACCCTTCGTACCTTTTATCCCAAACCGGCTAATAGAGTTACCGAGGCCTTCGTGTCCTCGTTCTCTTCGGGTGTGGGACTACACGTAGTCAGGGTGGTTGGATAACGTGATTAGTACGGACGACGCCTACGGGATCGTTAGTATTGCTATAGACTAGTCGTTTGTGTAACGTGTGTTTGTAGCAAATAATCATGCTCAAAAATAATCCAACGTCGCCTGGTACCGATAACTTCACACGTTGCAATTGTTTCAATGTACGTTCATGTAATTCAAAGAATTAGGAAAACATCGGGTTTTCCTAGGGTATTTCAATACATACGGATTCGGAATGCACACAAATTTTAAATGAACAATTTTTACAAGTATAGAAACAAACAAGCATACCTATGGATCTTCACACATTCTTGACTTTACTATTTTCAGAAAATATCGGATTTTCTGGTGTTTTTCAAAACATTACAAACATTGGATTTCAAACATTACTTATGAACTCACCAACATTGCATATGTTGACGTTTTTCAAAATACTTGTATTCTCAGGTAACAGATAAAGTGAAGGATGAATTGTACTCTATGACGTTTTGCTGTGGTTTAATTTAGTATCAAACAGTTACTTTTGAGAATGTAATATTCTCGGAACAATGTAATGGATGTAAACGCTACCAGTTGTATCATTCCGAATGTTGGTGATGTATAATGTTATGTTTCATGTATATTCATTGTGATGGTATTCAATTGAGTCACGACAGCCCTCGGACGTTTCCGCCGTCTGGTTCGGGGTGTGACAAATGCTAGGAAGGATTTGAGGACTTAAACACAATGAAATGAGGCTTGACTTGGAGTTTATGGCCCAAGCATATATCTAGGCCGTAAACTCCCCAAAACCCACTCAAATGATGGTTTTAATCCTCCAAAATAGCATCACACTTCATTATAAATTGCTAGTAAGGCATTTAGGGCTTAAGACTTCGCAAAATCCAAGGTATGAGAGTTTACGGCCGTAAACTCCCATGGGAGTGTTCCTAGGCCGTAAACTCCAATATAATGCCCTTAGAAGCCTCAAACCCACTCATGCCTATTGGGAAAAGTGCTTAGAATAAATCAATGAGCAAACTAGAAGCATTAAACACCCAAGAATATGACCTTGGGAGTTTACGGCTGTAAACCCCCTTGGGTTAGGTTGTAAACTCCAAAATGGTCCATGTTAATGCTTTAAACCCATTCACACACTTGATATTTGAGTTTAGCAAAGTTCCACAACTGATAGGAGACCCATAGCACCCTTAAACGCTACCCGGGACCCCAAACACTTAACCAAAAGTGTTTTCCGCTCCTTTGAGCGCGTATATTTGTGTAATTAGCATTAAATATACTAATTGTATGTGAGCATATGTTATCATATGTTAAATAGGTCATTGAGTGTGTTCAAGTCCTTACGTGGCACCGAACGCCCAAACAACACTCTCGTTGGATCTACTTACACCAGGTGAGTTCATACCCTGAATGAACCTTTTAATGTTTTTAAATGTTTTAAAGGGGGGGGGGGGAATACAAGTTAAACATGCCAGTTATCATGTTAATCACATGTGATTGATAACTCGCATGCACAAAGATTTTACCACGTTACACTGTTTTTACCGAGTAGGACACTATAATGACTTTTACTTATTTCATAACTTTTACTTATACTGATTTATCCAAATTCATTTTGAATTGGTTTATGAAAGATCCTCTAAGGTTTTTAAACATATGTTACAAAAGAATACAATTTGTGAATTTCTCGGTACATAAAGGCTTTTCATAAAAGATTTCCCTTTTTGACGTATACTTTTACTTGTTAAATACTACTGCTTCGCTTATACTTATTTTATACTCTGACTCGGTAACACTTTCACTTATACCTATAGTCGTTTATACTTGATGACGCTTATACTTATTCACGCTCTTACTTAGTAATATCGACTCTACTTCACTTATACTTGATATCGACTCTACTTCACTTATACTGGATATCTACTCTACTTCGCTTATACTTGATACGCTCTCGCTTCACTTATTGTTGCCTCTACTTCGTGATACGCTTATACTTGTTCGACACTTCTACTTCACTTGCGACCGCTCCTACTTCACTCGTTTGACACTCCTACTTCACAAGAATCATTTATACTTGATACACTTATACTTTACGATTCTGTTATTCCACACTGTATGAATCCACACTACGATGATATGTCTTCAATTATTACACACTCAGCCGTAGTTAGATGTACGTCTGTGCTTATATAGATACATATAAGTAACGATTGAAAGACTTAGGAAGGCTCATCCTCCCTATTTCCTTTTCTTCGTTGAGATGTGGTCTGGTGGGATCAGGTGGCCGTCCGAAAGTCGTTTGGTTCATTAGTTATATACTATGTATATGAGTATGGACATACAGGAAATTCTCTAGTCAAGTCAGTTGAGAGTCTCTACCTCTATTCTACACTTACTTTAGAAACACACTACCCACTGTTTGGAAGTCTCTATCTCTAATATGTCACTTGCATCAAAAATCCACTCCCTCCTAGTAACACACTATCCTCTATTTGGGATGCATCTTCGGGACGCGGCCTTCTCCGTCGTCTAGTTGGTAACCAGAGTCTCCTGTAGGGAGAGCGGACATTGTGTGTATAGGCCTATACGGGATTGACAACCCCGCACCCTGACTGCTAGCTACAGTCCACGACCTACCAAGCCAAGGGGTGACAAAATGTCACATTACATAGATGCTTGTAGGGCGTCTAGAACTCTAGTCAGTATGGTTACGAGTATCCTAGGTTGCCTTATAATTCATGGCTTTAAGATAACGGTATTTCGTCAGCGATTTGCACTGTATGCTGATGTCATTTTTTTTTTCAGAGTCACACTGTTTTGACCTTGCTAGATGTATCTTTCATTTGATACTGTCTGGGGTCTGTTATCTCTGTTGACCTTGCAAGATGTATCTTTCATTTGATACCGTCTGGGGTCTGTTATCTCTGTTGACCTTACAAGATGTATACTTTTCATTTGATACTGTCTGGGGTCTGTACCCATTGTATTCAGAGAATCCACCGTATTCACGGTATTCACTGTGTTCACCGTTCTAGACCTTGCTAGACGTATCTTTCATTAGATATTGTCTGCGGTCTGTATTCACCGTTTAGACCCTACTTGTTGTACCCTTCATTTGGTACCTTCTGGGGTCTGCATCTCCACTTGTTAGACTGAACCAGGCGTGTCGTTTGTTTGATACTTTCCTGGAGTCTGGTTCTTTGCCTTAGTCGGCAGTCTTCACTGCTGAGGCATATGATATTCCCTGATGTCGTTGCTTTCCTCAATAATCAAATTCAGTATTTTGATAATGATAGCAATTTGGGAAAAACTACTTTTTACCCCTCATCACTAACCAGTCTTGGTAGAAGGCTGCTTTTATTAAAGAAAAAATAGGATTTTCTGTAAAGGACTCTAATACACTGAAACCTCCTAATCTATTACTTTCTTAAGTTATTTGATTGAAATGTCACTAAAGGCTTATGAACTCACCAGCATTTGTAAAAATGTTGATACTCGCTTTTCAAATAACTTGTATTCTCAGGTTAGCATTAGACAAGTACATCCCCGGAACTGTTGATGAAGATAGCTTAGTACCACGCTGTATTTATTTTATTACTTGTATTACTTTAAATTGTTGTAATGTAACCTTGTAAAACTATTACTATTAATGCAATGTTTTGTTGTACATTAATTACTATATTGCATGTGTTGTGATACTTGACATGACGTCATCCACCCCAGAACGTTTCTGCCGTTCCGGTTTTGGGGTGTGACAGATTGGTATCAGAGCATTGTTTATAGTGAGCTAAGTATATCAAATCATAAAAGATATACAGCCTATAAATGCAAAGGGATAAAACACTCTGGCCAGTAAATTATACTTTAAAATATAACCATATTTTACCAAAGTATAATAACATCCAGAATCTAAACACTCGAACAAAAGTATCACAAGAAGAACAAGAATAAAAGTCTTCGGATGTTGAGCACTACAGACAAATCTGGGCAGTTATGTAATCGTACGCTGGAATAAATGTAACCTGATCAACTACTTTTATTCGAGATGCGATGAACGTGTGCTCGGGAGTGATTGTGGTGTGCAACAGGTCTGAAACTTACCAACTAGGATTTGCTAGAGCCAAACATAAAGTTAAAATACTATAGGAGTATTTTGGAACACTAAAAGATCCACACTAATCCCAGAACCCATATTCAAAGATAAGAACCAAACAAGAATTAAAATACCATAGGGGTATTTAGGATACATAGATAACCTAGTGTGAGAACTAAAAGATCCTTATTGATATACCTACAACTACAAAGGGTATACTTCCAAGGTTATATATAATAAGGATCCTATAGGCTAAGAATGTGTGGTTTCGCTCTACTTCCTTTTCCTCGTTGGGATGTGGTCCTAGAGTAGTATCACGTATTCGAAGGCCTATCGGATCTAAACTATATATGATTTGTATACCCTGTGTAATCGTAGCAGGACTCGATGTGGATCATCCAGTGAAATGTTAATAATCTGTTAGGATTCTTTAGACATTTCCATTCTCGCACGAACCCTGTAGAAAACCCTACCCACTTCAGTGCATAACAGAAGAGTTGATCCTGACCCCGAAGAGGTTCATTTATAAGACTTCCTATTCGGAAATAAATGAACTGGGTCGAGACTATTGAATGCACCAAGTGCCCATATTCTTTTAGGGACATCGGTGGGGAATTCGCCTAAACTTCTGAGATTCCCAGTCATCCATCATGAATTGATGACACCCATAGTTGGAATTAGAAGAAAGGCGGAGTAGAAATTTAATATGTCCATATGAGAAGAGAACCCTAGGAAACTACCCGAAGGAAACCAACGCCGATTCCAGTCAAAGATACGAGGCAGACCGAGGGAGCCAGTACGTGGAACCCGAAAAGTGTCTTTTCCTCGTGTTCGTCACGCTAATACACCCATAAAATAATACAATTTAGTGAGTTAGTGATTACACTGCTCACGCTATGTGTTAGGTAAATCGCCTTGTTCCCGTTGACAGTAATACGCTTAGAGCGGATTCCCACACCTCTGTGAAGTTGTTTAGCCATAAGCCCTCATGAGCCTCTCTTTTCGCAGCTTCGTTCCGAACTGTTCTCAAATCTCTCCAGGCTGGAGAGTGAAACCTTTCTCAGTGTAAAGGTAACTTAGTAGGAACGACTCGCATCTTATGGCCTTTTTCTGATACTCATACATTCACTTCGATTACCAGGACTACATCATAGAGATGTAGGTCGACACTCAGACAACCAATACCCGAGGCACGGGAAAAATATTATGCCTAATACGTTCAGGATAGAAACGTCCAGGGTTAACCATCATCTCTCATTACCTTGTATTCCTTTCCGTGTAGGAAAACCATGCCACCGAAGAAACGTAACCAATCCACAAGCAAGAAACCTACTCTCTTATTCGATGAAGCTACGTTCCAAGCTGCAGTTTCAGCAGCCGTAGCAGTTGTCATGGCTCACCTAAATGCTAACAATGCCAATGTTAGCAAGGTGCCCGTCGGAAATTCCAATCCTGACAGTGGACAACACCAACCCACACTTCCATACTCAGCCACCCAAGAACCTCAACCGAAACCACTAAAGAGAAAACTCAAGATAGAGGAGGGAAGTACCTCAGCTCAAGGACCTTCCGAAGGGAAACGAGCTGAGGCAGTCTGTACCCCCGTCAACCCTTCCCTCCCGACTCCAAGAAGAAAGTATCTAGGAGACCTTCCCCACTGCAGCAAGTGCAGCTACCATCATCATGGTGCCTGCCGGGAACTCTATTGTGCTAGGTGCAACATGAAGGGGCATACTGCTCGTGTATGCAGAACTCCGGTGGAACGTATTGCATCAATCGCCAATGCGGCGGCCACACAGGTTTGCCGCCTATGTGGCGAGTTCGGACACTTCAAGAAGGACTGCCCAACCGAAGGGAAAGACAAAGACACGGAAGAAGCTTGACACTACTGCTTAGGGAGAAGTGGCAAGGAACTCATTAGATTTTGGTACGTCTCTCGACCTCGGATAACTAAACTAAGAACAATAAAATACTAATTCAAATGCAAATTCTTTCCAGTAAGACGAAAGTCGCAGCACTGTTATAAAATTTAAAATTCATTAGGTAAAGCTATAGTGGCTAAACATATACGTTACGGCCATGTATATTTAAGATGGACAGACCTAGAGTGAGCGAATGCCGCCTCATCTCTTGTTCCTCGTTTGGTTGTGGATTTAGGGCGGGGTCGCTCAGTCGATAGTCCTCCCCACCTTAAATGTACATGACTAGTATATGGGAGGCAATTATAGAAATGCCTTGTGAGAACCCGTTCATGAAAAGATACTCTATTCGGAAACACTTAGAACTCTCTATAGTTCCGCGTCGACTCTACCGGTCCAAGTATCCGCGGTAGTGATACGTAGGACGAAACCCGAGATGCCTTGAACTTGTGTGCCTATTCGGCACATGACTCTATCGATCTTCACTTTATATCATGTTGGAGTGTGCTAACTTCAACGACTCTATTGATCATGGTTTGACTTCGTGCAACCATGTGTACATTCTTAGTGCTGTGTAAAAAGAGATTTCTCCATATCCGTATCGGCAAATAAAGGTTCTTCCGAACCTGAACCTAACACAAATAAACCCACCTAATACGATCCGTAAATCTTCCCTATTATCTCAAACCTTTCGATGTACCCAAAGGAGGGTACCATACACTGTTGACCGACCCCTCGTGGTTAGGTGAACACCGAAGTGAAACACACTACAAGATACTCTAGAAGACGACATCCGACCGAAGCATACTCCATATATTTCCCCCGAGAGACCCTTCGCACCTCGCACATGAGGTTCGTGAACCTAGGGAATAGAACTCATGAGACTGACCACTATAAATAGGTATATGCATAAAGGTGGTATATAATCGAGATCAAAAAAGATTTAAGGTGTGTGTTTCCTCCCTATTCCCTATTCCTCGTTGGGTTGTGGGTTTGGGGTGGAGTCGCACAGCTGAACGTCCTGCCGACCTCAATTGTACATTGCTCGCATACACCCGGTATTTGTGGTTGGGCTAGGCATGAGCCCTACCACGAACCTCTTAGCAAAACACTTTCACCATATTCCATAACATAGGAGCCGGAGTCAAGAAAATCACTACGAGTTAAACTCTTAAGAGTTCCGAGTGAAAAGATTCTATACTCACTAGATTCGACCTAGACCATGAAAACCTAGAACCTTCGGAAGAGTAGTTGCAGTATATGCTTGCACTACCCAGGCACTTCGTCCACCTCGTTATAGACAAGTGGTGCCTATCATCCTCCACCCTATTGCATGGAGGAAATCGTCGTGGCCCTGTAGACGATGAAATACATTCTCCGAAGAGGACACTAGAATGCCGAGAACCCATAGGATAACCTTCGCAGCCAAGAATACTTGATCAAAGTGCAATAGTAGTTGCATTGAACCTCATGACCCAAATCCCGAAGAGATTATAGACTTGACACCAGCCCTGGTGTTAGTCGAAGGGTTATGCAGGAACATACACTTTCCATGCTAGGATAAACCACAGTCTTAGAGATTCATTGAATTATTAGGTGTTCCACGAATACTATCTCACGCAGAGATAATAAGAACTACCTCCCGAGATAGTCCAATGCTCGTTTAGTGAAACCCTATCTCCTCGACCCTCAGGGTTTCCGTATCTCAAGCTTCGTTAGTGCAGGTTCATTTTTCACAAGCGCGAGATAGACACTCTATAGCAAACGAATAACCATAGTCACGCAACCCACTCGACGATCTAGAAAGTCTCTATCAGCCAGTTGAAAGAAAACACGAAACCGAAGACCACCTGAGCTTCCTAAGGACTAACCTGAAGGACTACACATCCAATACAAGTGAGAACGTTAGGAACTTCGTAATGGCGATCACACCAGTGTTGATCTTGCCATAGAAGTACACTATGTTCTTAGTACTGAAAAGCTCTACTCCTTTCCGAGAGCTTAGGACCATCCGAGAATCCTCATGGAAATATGGTCCAACCCCTTTCCAGGCCGCTACTACCTTCGGATATACCATAAGATTCACACCGGTCTATCCACTCTTAGACTCGATATGTGATTTCCCGACAACACTCTTCGTGCCTCACTCATCTTGATAGAATCCATTAAGAACTCTAACCTTGTAGATACACCAGTTGGAACCCACTAGCTACACAAGACGAAATCCGCATCCCGTACGCGAGGGTCTGTTGAAATGACAAACATAGACCAGAGATCACTTGGGAATGCGAGGACAACCACATAGGAAGTACTCTCATACCTCTACTTGGCCATTCATACCTACTTCCCTGCCTAGATCTGAATTTCGGGACAAAATTCCCTCTAACGGGGGAATGATGTGACAACCCAAGTTGCCCCGTTACATTTCCCCGTTACCGTTAACGGAATATTCCACTGTTCAAAAGTTCCGTTAATGAGAAGTCGTCAAGTTTAATAAACATTTCAATGGTGTATGTTTATATGCCGTTAAGTCGTGATAAAAGGAAATAAAATACATAACACATATTTCCATTTAATTGGAAATGTTAAGTTTTATTATTACGACCACTAAATTGGGTGCGACCAAAAAGCCCCGTTTAACGGCAGTATCAGGTAGAATTCCACTGTGTCCCGACACAAAACCCTATATAAGGGTGAGTGGAGTCTATTGGAGACTTTTTACACTCTCTCTCTATACTCTCTCTCTAGACCCGTTTTCTCCCGAAACCACAACCAAACGCTTCCAAATTGTGAGTCCGCTTACCCTAGCTTATTCTAAACATATTGATTTGTGTTTATAGCCCAAAAATCGGACTTAGAAGCTATGAAAAAGGATTTTATGGCCTAAGAACCTCCTTAGGCCGTAAACACCCAAAATGAGGCCAAAATGACCCAAACTTGTCCCTATAGGCTTGGAAATAAATTAAGGGGATTGCCTAGGAGTGTTTAAACATCAAAACACAATGATTTAGGGGACAAAAGAGAGTTTACGGCCCAAGCACCAGCTTAGGCCGTAAACACCTCAAAATCATGTTAAAATGCCCCAAAAACACTCCCAAACCACCCTTAGGCTTCATACATAATTTAGGGACTTAGTACATGGGGTTTGGATCAATTAAACACATCAAAATGAAGGGCAAAAATGAGTTTACGGCCCAAGCACATGCTTAGGCCGTAAACTCCCCAAACATGCCCAAAATGTTGGTTTTTGTCCCCCAAATGGCCTTAGACTATTTCTATAAAATGTTGTCACAACTGGAAATTTTGTATCTAGGCCGTAAACTCCCCAAAACCCACTCAAATGATGGTTTTAATCCTCCAAAATAGCATCACACTTCATTATAAATTGCTAGTAAGGCATTTAGGGCTTAAGACTTCACAAAATCCAAGGAATGAGAGTTTATGGCCGTAAACTCCCATGGGAGTGTTCCTAGGCCATAAAATCAAATATAATGCCCTTAGAAGCCTCAAACCCACTCATGCCTTTTGGGAAAAGTCCTTAGAATAAATCAATGAGCAAACTAGAAGCATTAAACACCCAAGAATATGACCTTGGGAGTTTATGGCCGTAAACTCCCTTGGGTTAGGCCGTAAACTCCAAAATGGTCCATGTTAATGCTTTAAACCCATTCACACACTTGATATTTGAGTTTAGCAAAGTTCCACAACTGATAGGAGACCCGTAGCACCCTTAAACGCTACCCGGGACCCCAAACACTTAACCAAAAGTGTTTTCCGCTCCTTTGAGCGCGTATATTTGTGTAATTAGAATTAAATATACTAATTGTATGTGAGCATATGTTATCATATGTTAAATAGGTCATTGAGTGTGTTCGAGTCCTTACGTGGCACCGAACGCCCAAACAACACTCTCGTTGGACCTACTTACACCAGGTGAGTTCATACCCCTGAATGAACCTTTTAATGTTTTTAAATGTTTTAAAGGGGGGGGGGGGGAATACGAGTTAAACATGCCAGTTATCATGTCAATCACATGTGATTGATAACCCGCATGCACAAAGATTTTACCACGTTACATTGTTTTTAGCGAGTGGGACACTATAATGACTTTTACTTATTTCATAACTTTTACTTATACTGATTTATCCAAATTCATTTTAAATTGGTTTATGAAAGATCCTCTAAGGTTTTTAAACATATGTTACAAAAGAATACAATTTGTGAATTTCTCGGTACATAAAGGCTTTTCATAAAAGATTTCCCTTTTTGACGTATACTTTTACTAGTTAAATACTACTGCTTCGCTTATACTTATTTTATACTCTGACTCGGTAACACTTTCACTTATACCTATAGTCGCTTATACTTGATGACGCTTATACTTATTCACGCTCTTACTTAGTAATATCGACTCTACTTCACTTATACTTGATATCGACTCTACTTCACTTATACTGGATATCTACTCTACTTCGCTTATACTTGATACGCTCTCGCTTCACTTATTGTTGCCTCTACTTCGTGATACGCTTATACTTGTTCGACACTTCTACTTCACTTGCGACTGCTCCTACTTCACTCGTTAGACACTCCTACTTCACAAGAATCATTTATACTTGATACACTTATACTTGATACACTTAAACTCTACGATTCTGTTATTCCACACTGTATGAATCCACACTACGATGATATGTCTTCAATTATTACACACTCAACCGTAGTTAGATGTACGTCTGTGCTTATATAGATACATATAAGTAACGATTGAAACACTTAGGAAGGCTCATCCGCCCTATTTCCTTTTCTTCGTTAAGATGTGGTCTGGTGGGATCAGGTGGCCGTCCAAAAGTCGTTTGGTTCATTAGTTATATACTATGTATATGAGTATGGACATACAGGAAATTCTCTAGTCAAGTCAGTTGAGAGTCTCTACCTCTATTCTACACTTACTTTAGAAACACACTACCCACTGTTTGGAAGTCTCTATCTCTAATATGTCACTTGCATCAGAAATCCACTCCCTCCTAGTAACACACTATCCTCTATTTGGGATGCATCTTCGGGACGCGGCCTTCTCCGTTGTCTAGTTGGTAACCAGAGTCTCCTGTAGGGAGAGCGGACATTGTGTGTATAGGCATATACGGGATTGACAACCCCGCACCCTGATTGCTAGCTACAGTCCACGGCCTACCAAGCCAAGGGGTGACAAAATGTCACATTATATAGACGCTTGTAGGGCGTCTAGAACTCTAGTCAGTATGGTTACGAGTATCCTAGGTTGCCTTATAATTCATGGCTTTAAGGTAACGGTATTTCGTCAGTGATTTGCACTGTATGCTGATGTCATTTTTTTTTCAGAGTCACACTGTTTTGACCTTGCTAGATGTATCTTTCATTTGATACTGTCTGGGGTCTGTTATCTCTGTTGACCTTGCAAGATGTATCTTTCATTTGATACCGTCTGGGGTCTGTTATCTCTGTTGACCTTACAAGATGTATACTTTTCATTTGATACTGTCTGGGGTCTATACCCATTGTATTCACAGAATCCACCGTATTCACGGTATTCACTGTGTTCACCGTTCTAGACCTTGCTAGACGTATCTTTCATTAGATATTGTCCACGGTCTGTATTCACTGTTTAGACCCTACTTGTTGTACCCTTCATTTGGTACCTTCTGGGGTCTGCATCTCCACTTGTTAGACTGAACCAGGCGTGTCGTTTGTTTGATACTTTCCTGGAGTCTGGTTCTTTGCCTTAGTCAGCAGTCTTCGCTGCTGAGGTATATGATATTCCCTGATGTCGTTGCTTTCCTCAATAATCAAATTCAGTATTTTGATAATGATAGCAATTTGGGAAAAACTACTTTTTACCCCTCATTACTAACCAGTCTTGGTAGAAGGCTGCTTTTATTAAAGAAAATATAGGATTTTCTGTAAAGGACTCTAATACACTGAAACCTCCTAATCTATTACTTTCTTAAGTTATTTGATTGAAATGTCACTAAATGCTTATGAACTCACCAGCATTTGTAAAAATGTTGATACTCGCTTTTCAAATAACTTGTATTCTCAGGTTAGCATTAGATAGGTACATCCCCGAAACTGTTGATGAAGATAGCTTAATACCACGCTGTATTTATTCTATTACTTGTATTACTTTAAATTGTTGTAATGTAACCTTGTAAAACTATTACTATTAATGCAATGTTTTGTTGTACTTTAATTACTATATTGCATGTATTGTGATACTTGACATGACGTCATCTACCCCAGAACGTTTCCGCCGTTCCGGTTTTGGGGTGTGACAGTTATGGTGATGGTGATGATGATGTTGATGGTGGTGATGATGATGAGGATGATGCTGGCAATGATGATGATGATGATGATCATCATCATCATCATCATCATCATGTAGGTATACGTGTTTGTGAGATGTATGTGAACATATTCATAAGCATTATAGTGTTAAACCATTAAACGAGTAATGGACCTCGTCTGTGCAAACGGCTTTATGAATGATATTAATAGTTATAAGTTAGTGAAAATATAGATAATTATGTATAGTAGAGGTGTGAAAAAAACGAAGTGAAAAAAACGACGTTTCTTGCCCGAAAAATCGAAAATAAGAAAAATCTGTAGCTAATTAGCTACGGAATTCTAATGGATAGCATATTCTGTAGCTAATCCGTAGGTAATTAGCTACGGATTAGCTATGAAATTTGCTTTCCGTTAGAATTCCGTAGGTAATTAGCTGTGGATTAGCTATGGATTTTTCTTGTTTTCGATTTTTCGGGCACCAAACGTCGTTTTTTTTGGCTCCGTTTTTTTACACCTCTATTATACATGATTATCTATATTTTCACCAATTTATAGCTATTAATATTATTTACAAAGCCATGTGCACATACGGGATCCATTGCTCGTTTAGTGGTTTAACATTACAATGCTTATGAATACGTTTACATACCGTCTCACAAACACATATACATATACATATACACATACACATACACATATACCATAACTCATTCATGTATATAAATATACATATACAAGCATAATCCATCACAAATTGGTGAAAAGTTTAGGCATTACAATGTTAAACTATGAAACGAGTACTTGATCCCGAAGGGGCACACAACTTTTATGAATGATATTAATATCTATAAGTTGGTGAAAATATAGATAATCATGTATAGTAGATGTGTTAAAAAAAACGAAGCGAAAAAAATGACGTTTGGTGCTTGAAAAATCAAAAATAAGAGCAATTTGTAGCTAATCCGTAGCTAATTAGCTACGGATTAGCTTCATAATTTTCTTATTTTTGATTTTTCAAGCATCAAACTTCTTTTTTTTTTTTCGTTCCGTTTTTTTCACGCCTCTATTATAAATGATTATCTATATTTGTACAAACTTATAGCTTTTAATATCATTCATAAAGTTGTGTGCACATACGAGATTCATTACTTGTTTAGTGGTTTAACACTATAATGCTTATGAATACATTCACATACATCTCACAAACACATATACATACACATATATCACAGCTCATTTATGTATATAAATATACATATACAAACATAATCTATCACAAGTTGATGAAAAGTATAGGCACACGACTTTATGAATGATATTAATAGTTATAAGTTTGTGAAAAATATAGATAATCATATATAGTAAATGTGTGAAAAAAACGAAGCGAAAAAAACAACGTTTGGTGCCCAAAAAATCGAAAATAAGAAAAATCCGTAGCTAATTTGTAGCTACTTAGCTACGAATTAGCTATGGAATTCTAACGGAAAGCATACTCCGTAGCTAATTAATTTTCATAGGTATTCCGTAGCCATTCCGTAACTAATTAGCTACAGATTAGCATCCTTAGCTGATTAGCTACGGATTAGCTACAGACTTGCATTCGTAGGTATTCAATAGGTATTCCGTAGCTATTTCGTTACTAAACTGGGGCATCCCATTCTGTAGCTGATCCGTAACGATTCCGTAGCTAATTAGCTACGGAAAGTTTCCCTAGCTATTTTCTGTAGAAAAACCCCATGTTTTCTAGTAGTGTGTGTTGTGTAATGGAAACCAATAAAAGTCAAGTTCAAGCACTTTCGAAAGTTTGGTTATTGTTGCGAACACCCGTGTTCTTCCACGAACAATTGTATGTCGTTTTCTCTAGAGTAACAAACAAATAGGGAATAAATGCATTAATCATAGATGTAGAAGGCGACTTATCAACACAATGACTTTGTAGTGTATAAGAAAGTGCTTCAAATTTTATAAATACCACACTGATCATCAACAGTTGGTTGATGATGTTTCAGCATATTTTAAAATAAGGTACAGAGATTGTGTTCTTAGACTCTTTAGTTTTGTTTATGTAATGTTTTGTATGTTAAGTAACCCCCTGCTTTTAATCACACTGGTATGTGTATATATATATGTGTGGTAGAACTATTCGAGTATCAATATTATTGAGTCCGTGTTCACAGGGGCTATCATCTAGAATAAGAATATATGGAAACTATAATCCAAAGCAATATGCATAATATAGTTTCTACTACTATTATTGGATTATATGTATATATAATTATATATGAGAAACCACCTCAACAACAAAGCAAAAGGAAGGAAATTGTTTTTATAATTGAAGACATCATTCACAATACAAATCAAGAAGATCGACCGGTCTCTTTTTCCATCAGATCTCCTGTTGGCTCTTCTTTATGACAACTTGGTCAACAAGACTGTTTTTCTTTTAAGGATTTCAATTTATTTCGATTTGTTAAAAAACACATATGAAATCAAGGCCCTATAGATGAGAGTGTTTTCATCTATGTTCTCTTTATCATAAAAAGAAAAGGTAAAGGAAAAAGAGAAAAAGAATATCATCAGTTCTTTAAAAAGGTTTACCAATGGATTGACGATTACTATTTCTTTAATACTAAATTTAGCAACAGATAGTCTGTTGTTATTCTATTCGATTATCAAGAAACATGATATGCACGAGCAAGGATTTTTTTTCCCCCAAAAACTAATGGACGATTAAGTTTCTAGCAATGGATAATCATGATATTAGTGATAATACGCATGTAATTTCTTTATTATTATTCGTTGTTAGTTATGTTACTAATATATAATATTACTATATTAGTATTGAATTGACGAAAAAACACTATATTTCAATCATTTATCTAAAAAACCACTAGCATTTTTTTTTCCTGAAAAATTACTTATATTCTACAAGTTTTCATAAAAACTTTACATTTTTTAAGAACTTCGAAAAACATTTTTTGTTTTAAAACAACTTCCAGAATACAACCTAATTTTTTACAATGAAACATACTTTGTTAACCACTGATGATTTATTTTTAATTAAAACTAAAACGAAAGCCAACGGAAATTTTGGTTTTTGATTTTGTAAAATACCAACCATCATTTTTTTTTTATTCCGGTTTGTCAATTTAGTTTTTTTTTTTTTTTTTTTTTTTTTTTTTCCAATTGTTTCTACATCAAAGATGTTGCTAAAGCTTTTAAAAAACTCACCTAATTTCCTAAAATATAATACACAACGAGGCTAAGACATACTTATTATTATTACTAGTTTATAATCTGTAAGAAACAAGTAAATTTTCATATTAAAAAATCAAAATTAATAATCAATTATTTTAAATAAATTGTTACTTAAGAGATATTTTTTTAGTTATATAAAATTATAATCGTTGATTTAAATAAATAGGTGAGGTTATATCACTTTGTAATCTGTATAAATTTTATTTTATTTTTTTAATATAATGTTATTAACTTAAAATAATTAGAATGAAAAAACTTAAATTTTGAAATTTAAAATGGAAAATCAATTATTAGTTAAATTTAATTAGAGTGGAAAATTTAAAATTTAAAATTGATAATTAATAGGTTGAAAAGTGACATGATAGGTGATATATAATATTAATTAACAGTTCAAATAGTATAACACTTATCAATAGAAGAATAAATTATTCATTTATTAGAATAACTAGGTGTAAAATCCGTATATTACACAAGTTGATTAAAAAATAAAATAAAGTATAAACAATAAGTATTTTCTAAAATAAAATTTTGAAATAAGGAATAAAAAAACATATTAATTGCAATTTAGTATCATATTTATTACATTTGATACTTTACATATATAAGTATAAGTATTATGTGGTTTTTTAATTTTAAAATTTGAAAAAAAAAACCATAAATTGACATGTGGATATTATTTATATAAAAAATATCACAAAATGACAAGTGTCAAAATTAATTAGAGATTGACATGTGACAAAATTATCTTCATTTATTAGAGTAACTAGGTGTAAGACCCATATATTACATGAGCTAATTAAAAAAAATATAAAGGTTTAAATATTTAAAAACTTTGAATTTATAACAAAATAAGAAAATAATGAATTATTAAAATTGATTTTTTTATCTTTTAAATTTAAATAAATAAACAAAATAAACTTATGAGTTTTAATTTGAGAATTTTGAAATAAGAAGGTAAGTGCATTAATGAAATTAATATTAATTTATTACTATATTTATTGTAATTATTATATTAAAATATTATGTGAAATTTATTAAAATAGAAAAACCCATAAAATGACATGTAAAAAAGAAATTAATTGAAAATAGAGTAAATTACACGAATGATCCCTATGGTTTGGGGCAATTTGCACGTTTGGTCCCTAACTTATTTATTTAACTCGGAAGGTCACTACAGTTTGTTTTTGTTGCACACTTTGTCCCTATCTTGCCTAAAAAGACTATTTTGCCATTGATTTTTTAGTTTATTTAAATAAGGTGTGGTAGGTAGGGTGAGGTGGAAGCGGGGTTGGGGTGTATTTATTTAAATAAATTAAAAAATCAATGGCAAAATAGTCTTTTTAAGTAAGACATGGATCAAGCGCACAACAAAAACAAACAGTAGGGACCTTCCGAGTTAAAAAAATAAGTTAGAGACCAAACATGCAAATTACCCCAAACCATAGGGGCCATTCGTGTAATTTACTCTTGAAAATAACCACTAAATAACATTTGAAAAATTGAATTAGAGTGTGATATGTGATAAAAAAAATCCTTCATTTATTAAAGTAGATAAAGAGGAGATTATTATTATTAATTGAAAATAACCACTAAATAACATTTGAAAAATTGAAAATAACCACTAAATAACCATAAAAAAGAAATTAATTGAAAATAACCATAAAATGACATGTAAAAAAGAAATTAATTGAAAATAACGAGTAAATAACATTTGAAAAATTGAATTAGAGTGTGATATGTAACAAAAAAAATCCTTAGTAGATAAAGAGGAGATTATTATTATTATTATTATTATTATTATTATTATTATTATTTTCAATAGAAAACATAAATACATAATAGTTATCTAATTTATTGTACTTAATCATTTAAACATATAATGACGTTTTTTTTGGTATTTTAGTTTTTGGTTGTTATATATATATATATATATATATATATATATATATATATATATATATATATATATATATATATATATATATATATATATATAAAAGAAACAAAATCGAACCTAAAAATTGATTGTTCTAAAAACCACATACTAAACCGATGTTTTTTTTTTTTTTTTTTTTTTTTTTTTTTTTTTTTAAAACGATTTGGTTTTCCGATTTCAAATTACAAATTTTCATTTTAAGGTACGATTTTGGTGTTTTAAAGGCCTCTATTAACAATCAACTTGATAGTTTTTTCATTTACAAAGCGTACATACCTTATCAAAGAGAATCATCATGGTTCGAAGCTATATAGAAAATGTCCTAAGGATGTTTTATATATAATCATTGTCAATCAAAAAGCATCTATCACACTAGAAAAATGATATTTACTATATAATTTCAACCCATAGTGATTTCTAGCGGTGAACAAAATCGAACCTAAAAGCTGAAAAACTGACAAAACTAAAATCAAAAAATCGAAACTGTAATAGAAACCGAGGGTTTGGGTTCAATTTTTGCATGTGGTAAAACCGAAAGAAACGGAATGGTGATTTTATAAAATGTTTATATATATATATATATATATATATATATATATATATATATATATATATATATATATATATATATATATAGAGAGAGAGAGAGAGAGAGAGAATTAGGTTCAAATGTTTTCAATAAGTATTGTGTGACTCTAACAACCAATCAAAATTAAGAAAAATAAAATTCAATAATAAATAATAAAATGGTGTAATAGTAATTTTGTCACACTTAATTATGGTAAATATTTAAAACATTTAATATCCTTTAAATTAGGGTGATTTGTTTGGTAACCCTACAAAAACAACGGCCATTCATCACCATCAACATTGTCGTATTCCTTGTTTCTCCTCACCAAGTCCGACAACCATTGCCGCCCAATACCATCGTCGATCACCAACATCATCATCTTCATATGTTATTGAGGAGAGTAATCTAATCTAACTTGCGATTCTTGAAGAGAAGAGGGGCAGAGATGCAATGTGCACCAACGATGATGCGATTCTGCGAGTCTCGATCTTTCCCGTTCCCATGAAAGGTTTTGTGATTTTTTCCCTGTAGTATTTGATTTCCTATTCTTCTACATCTTGATTGCTTGCAATTCTTCCTCTGAATGTTTCGATTTACGTTTCTTCACATGGATCTTCCATTTGATTTATTCACTGATTTTCGATTCTTTGATTTTCGATTATACTTCCTTTTGATTACTTATTTCACTAGTATGCCCATTATGCTCTCATTCTTCTTTAATTTTAAATATCCATCATTCAAGTTGATTTTATAATTTAGAATCTAACTTAAATTATGATTGATTGTTCTTGATTTTCCATCTGTTCTTTGATAGTTGATTGTTCTAAATTTGTCTTTGATGAAAAGGGTTAAGCTGACATTCTGTCAGAATTTGTATGAAAAGGGTTAAGCTGGAGATTTTTTTTTTTCATATCAGAATGTAAACACATGTTCATTCTATTAGAATATAAATATTACATAAATCATGTGTTGCTAATAATTCTAACAGAATAAATTTATACATTTTTTAGAATGTTTATGAATAAAGAAGAAAAGACTATGATTTAAGTGCATTTCTGTAATGTATTCTGTTAAAATTTATTTATATAAATGCATTATGTTAGAATTTATCGGAATTTATTGTTTTATTATATTTAATGCACTAAAAATTTTAATATCTGAAAGTTGATTATGTTTTCTTTGTGGATTTAGGTTTTGAAGAAGTTGTCATTAATGAGGAAAATGAAGGAAACATGGAGAACAATAGTGCATTCTAACAGAATGTATTCTGTCAGAATTTATAAATTGTTTCTTAACAATAATATTCTTTCGGAATGGATTAGTGTTTTTGTTAGATTTTGATGTTTTTTTCTTTTTTAACCATTTTTAGTTTTAATCTTTAAGAGTAATGTAATCCTTAAACCATTGTTTGTCATAATTTTTTTCGAATGAATGTAATAATTGTTTATAGTCTTATTCTTTACAGATGAATGTAAATAGTGATTCTAAAATAATAAAATTTGTATTCCTTGGAAAATGTTATTCTTGATAATATATTGTATAATTCTTTAAGCATGTTTAATATAAAAAGTATCTTGAATGAAACCATATTCTGGAAGAATAAAACCACAAATATATTTACTAGTTTATTGTTGACTTTTTGTTATTCTGGCAGAATAAAATCGGTTATTATTAAAAATAATATTAAAATTTAATTATAATTAATTTAAAAAATTCAGATTTTTAAAAATAAGGGAATTAATGATCCCTTAAAATCCGAATATTTCCTTTTTTAAAATAGGTTAATTGACCAAATTACCCTTTTGCTAAAAATTTTGTGATTATATGATACATGCTACCCTATTATAATATCATAGAACCTCATATCATGATTGTTGATTCTTTTCATCCGGTGATCTAGATATGTGCATTCTGGCACACAATAGTTAATAAAAACAAAATAACCTAAGCCTATATATATATATATATATATATATATATATATATATATATATATATATATATATATATATATATATATAAAGTTGTACTGTCCCAAATTTCAATCCAAAATTTTCAATTTAAAATAAAGATAATCACACAAATCTCATTCTCAAAAGAGTAATTAACAACCATTTGTTTAAATTTGATAAATCGTAATAAAATACCAGAGTACTAATAAGATAGTGAAATCAAATAAGCGGAAATCTCTAAAACATGTCCATGGATGCGATACAATCAAACCATTCCCTTCTCTTTGCCGCCAGAACGATCTGAAATCATTTAAACTTAAACGAGTAATCGCAAAGTTTAGTGAGTTCGCTAAGATACCATATACTCATATGAATGATGTGATCTCATCATAGTCTTACATTGACTTTCATTGCTACAGTCTCACTGTAGTTTTCCTACTATGACCCCACCATAGTCTTTTATACATGTGTTATAGCCACACCATAGTCTTTCATACAAATACAATCGTTATGCCCCATCACAGTCTTCCATACAAGTGTTACGGCCCAACCATAGTATTTTAGATAGAAGGTCACGTTGATAATCTATTATACATTGACATCTAGTGTCGTACATAATATAGTGGAAAAACTCACATTATGCTAATAACTGTAATATTACAATCTCATAAGAATATAAATCTAACACGAACCACCTACAATCCAATAGAGGTCCAACCTTAGTTTATAGCTCAAACCCAATAAGTTTGACTCAAAAGTTAAAGTAGTGAAAAAGTCAACGGTCAACGTGTCATGACCCTCTCCTTGGTCCCATCGTGAACACAAAAAGATAAAGTAGTCGTTATTGGCCATCACTACTTGCCTCGCGACACCTTAATGGTTGCGTTGCTGTTCTCGATTATTCAACCAAGTTTTACAAGGGTCTTAATCCTATAAGTGCAAAGTCTAAATCCTCATATCTGATTCTACAAAGGAACTTAAAGGGTAAAGTTTCCAATTTTAGCTATTTCCCTAACACATGCAAAACCAAACTAAAACCCTAATTCTTAATTGCAACATAATAGGTCTTGAATGCTTTTCATGGAAACAATGAGCTTATCTATGCACTTTTCAAATCACCAATAAGTCCATAAGTCACCTAAAACAAGAAAATGATATTGGAGTTCCCCAAACTCCAAGATCTTTAGAAAATAGACATAAAGAGACCAAAATCACCTCTTAAGTCTAGATGTATACATGAAAATGAATAAAGATATAACATCCCAAAATATATAGTAAACTTTTCATCTTTAAATAAAGTTAGAAACAACTGATACCAATTCAAACAAAAAATATTTAAACATGAGTTTGAAGTTCCAATCAATTATCAGAGTGAAATCATAAACACATATAGTGCGGAATCTTCGATGGATGTGATGCAATCAGGCTGATCTCTTCCCCTTGCTACCAGAAGTACCTATGTTACACCTCCGGCTGGCGGCATAAACGCCATGCTGTGTGACTTAATCATGGATCACAGTTATCGAACATGCATTGAACAATACAAATACATAACAATAAGTATAATTTCTATTAATTGTTCAAAAAGAAATTACATTGTATCTTGTTTTATCATTACATAATAACCCTAAAATATAATGTGTGCCTTAAACAGTTAGGCATTAAAATATAGTACGGTGATGAATACACAAAGGTTCCCTGAATGACCCAAGTAGATGTACTTCTAACTTCTTACATCCTAGAGAATACAATGCTTTTGAAAATATGTCAACATAAATTTGATGAGTTCATAGGTTTTGACACCATGTATTTTTATAATAAAAGTATGTTTATATTGTATATAGCCGTTAATTTAGCATATATAAAATTATACTTTTTATAACATAAAAATATATGTTTATAGTGTGTAAGTGCTTACCTAACTTACATATGATTTCACTCATAAACCGTACAATTATGTGTGTTGCATATAGGTGTTTTACTTATATAAAAATTATAAGTTTTATAACAACAAAAGTGTGTGTGATACATATATAAGTATTATTGATAATTATAAAACATAGGTACTATATAAACCATAGAAGCATATTCTTGGGCTACATATAAATACTAATCCACCTTATACTAGTGTTTTTAGAGTGTACTCGATACTATAATGAGACCATAAACGAGCTATATGACTAGATCAAGCATGCGTTTGGCGCTTTTAGAGAATGCACTAGACAAGTTCACCAGACGCTTCATCGACGTCAAACTTCATCAAAGGAAAGTTACCACCCGTTAAGACTTGTTAGGAAAATGTTTTAGCTAGCACCCACAAGTGGGGGTGTTAACTTGTATAAATTTATACATAACTCCCACACTCATGAAGATTAATGGTTATAAACAAAGGACTTTACTAAGTTTTTATACTTAGTTTTGATGAATGGATGTCTCATGTAAGCTCTCGAGTTGAACAGATCTAAAAGTGAGTGATTGTGTGCATCTCCTAACTTTAAATAATAAATTTATTAGACAAAATGTTTAATCGTGCATAGTGTTGTAACAAAAATCGAGGGTGTAATTTGAAGAAAAATCAGGTTTTAACCAGTGTAAAACCAACAATACTATATATATATATATATATATATATATATATATATATATATATATATATATACACACACACACACACACACATACGAAATAGATGTATATATATTGTTTTTGACCATAAGACAACAATTTAATGAGTTATAAAGTTTATAACTATAATAATTTTTCTTATTTATATTTATAAATCTATAAATAAATATTTAATATTTATTTAGCTAATAAACATTAATATGTGTATATATTTTGTTTACAAGTTGTTTAAAATAACTATTTGTTTTACCAAACCCATAGATAGCAATTATATAACTATAAAAACATTTAAATAATAATTTGAAACATTTATATAAATATAATAACAAATAAATTGCATGTATTCTTACTTGAAAACATTAAAGAGTTCAAAAGTGAGGTCATGAAACTAACTTTTGATGCGTGATTTATCATTGTGGCATTTGGATCGGAAACCAAAAATCAGAAACAAAATGAACAACACTCCGCTTAACGAAAGGTAGAAAAAGTGGTTTGCACTTAACGGACTATTCACTGAAAACTGTCAGGAAAAATTGTTGGAAAAATGTTGCTGTTGAACAAAAAGGTGGCCGAAAAAGTTGCTTTTAGTGTGGGATTCAGATGGGGCTAGAAGTTGCATATAAGGGAGGTAGACGGGGTCAGGTGGGTCAATTTTGGTGGTGGTTGATTGTGGAAGCTGTTGGCAGTGGGTGTCGATGTGGTGGTTCTCAGTGGATTTGAGGTTGCCAGAGGGAGGGTGGTCGATGTTAGGGGAGGTGCTGGAAGGATGGTCGAAGCTATGGAAGATGGATTGAGTTGCTTGGATGGCGGTGATGCACGACGAAAGGTAGTGACCGAAAGTGGTCCACTACCTTGACCTTTCTGGATCGAACAGAATACCGTTTTGGTTGACAAGGCGCCCCAAAAACTGCACTCGCACAACCAGAACTCATACTTGGAGAACTTCACATAAAACCTCTCCCTCCTCAAGGTCTCCAATACCTCCTTCAAATACTCCTCATGAAGATCCTAGGTCTCGGAATAGACCATGATGACATCAATAAACACAATCACAAACCGATCCAACATACGTCTGCATATGCGATTCATGATGTCCATGAATGCGGCCGGAGCATTGGTGAGCCCAAACGACATCACCACAAACTCGTAATGACCATAATGAATACGAAAGGCCGTCTTCTATACATCATTCTCTCTGACCCTTAGCTGATGGTATCCCGAATGCAGATCGATCTAGGAAAACCAAGATGCAACCTGAAGTTGGTCAAACAAATCGTCAATCATCAGGGGTAGATAACTGTTCTTCACCGTTGTCTTATTCAGCTCCCCGTAGTCGATACATATCTGATGTGACCCATCATTCTTCTTTACAAACAAGATCGCGCTCCCCAAGGTGAACTATAAGCTGAATGAATCCTTTCTCTAACAACTCAGGTAGTTGTGTAGATAACTCTTGTATCTCTAAAGGTGCTAACCGATAAGGTGCTTTGCCTATTGGAGCCGCACCTGGAACCAGGTCAATCCGAAACTCCACTTTCCTTTCCTGAGTGAAATTTAAATAATTCAAAATAAACTTTTAAGTCAAAATTTTAAATTTCAAAACTTGAGGGCAAGTTTTGAACTTTTCAAAACATAAGGACCAAATAGCAAATAATTCAAAATTAACCAATTAATTCAATGATTATCTATATTTGACCTAATCAATTTTATTTGCATGATAATTCAACAATTAATTCAAATAATCAAATAATTATCACATAAGGAATCTATTATTCAAATAATTAGTAATTATCTTTTGTTTTGGAAAGGATAAACATATAACAGTGATAACATTCAGATTTTATAAGTCAAAAACGTTTTTGGCAATTATCCTTAACCAAAACAATAATAAATCCCGAAAATCACTCTGCCAAACGCTACGAATCGCCGAGTCCCTTTATGGACTCGTCGAGTTCATGCTACTTGTCGAGTCCACAATGGGACTTGTCGAGTCATCAAGCAGATGGCACAAAAACTGATTTTCAAGCAAGAATAAAACATATAGCATCAAATACAATTGAAGCAAATCAAGTCTCTGATTCCACTGATGGGTTTTACACAAAATAACATCCTATGTGTTCATGCAAACCCTAATTCTTGGATCTAGGTTTCTCTATTGTACATGCTATTCATCCAATACTTGCAAACCCTAGATCTAGTGTATATAATCAAAATTAACATGACAAATCAAATCTTCATGATTACCTCTTGTTGAAAGCTTGAATCTTCTTGTTCTTGGATATTAGAGTCACAAATGTCACTCCTCTAATGGCTTACAAAAACCAATAACAAATAAATGATCTTGGAAAGAGGTTGGAGGCATCTTGAATTCGGCTTTATGTTCTGTAGCCTAGGGGTCCAATTTATATTGGAGTTGTTGGGGTTTTAGTCAAAAACCCTAATGGATAACTTAGGTCGTAATCTATCTAAGGAAGCTTCTGGAATAGGGCCTTATGGTCAAAATTAGGGATGGATACATCCCAATTTCGTCCATGCCTAGTCTAAGAAGCTCCTCAGCCTAATACTCAACTATCACACATTTGACAACTTAAGTCCCTGATATTAAATTAATATCTTTTAAACACGTAATTAATTCTTGTCTAATTTAATTATATGATTTCTCCATTAATATATTATTCATATAACATATTAATAAATCATAATAACCTCTTTCTTAACAAATCGTCCTATCATGTTACTTTGGTGAAGGCAACCCAAAAGGACCATACACAACCGGTTCAAGTACTTACCAAATATGGTTACGGGCTTAGACACTAATCCAACATAAAGTTGGAAACTTTATCCATTAAGTCAGTGTGAGATAGTAGATCGGAAATTTTAGGCTTAGAGCTATAAGGATTAAGCACTTAATGAAGAGGTTGGGATTCTACCAGATCCTAAGACGTGGCCAAGGGCTTGCCACGTTGTGGTAGTACTCTAATGATTGACTGTGTTTGTCCTTAGTTGGCCACGACATAGCCAAGAGCTTGCCATGTAGTGGGGGTCGTTGACTTGTTGGTTTTTTTGACAGTTGACTTTTGGTGGCTGGTGTGATAGATGCCTTTTTATGCATCTTTTAGGGTAGTTTTTATTATCATTTGGCATCATGTTTTGTACATTTGCATGTCATTTTTTTTAAATATGTTCAACTCATGTCATTCGATAGAATTCCCGTACTAGTCATTTTTTTATGTCAATTTCAAATAATTCGAGTGGAGCAATACTTTGGGAGCAGCTTTGGATGTATTTGATGGAACATTGAGTTAATTGGATCTTGGAACTTATGAAGTATGTTGAGGAATGTTTGAAAGATGTTTTGGTCAAGAAATATTCGATCGAATTGATCATACGAAGATAGATTGCTACATTCTAAATCCTAAAGGATGTTGCTGACAACTTTGATCCCCTGTTAGTATTTTGAGCATATCTCTTGAATCGTAACTCCAATTGAAGAGATTCCAAATGTTCCGGAAACTAGAAAAAATTTTAGACGGCTTTTGTGTTTGTGAAAAAAAAACGAGAAAATGCAAAAATTAGATCAGAACTCAAAAATTTCGATCGTGTGACCCAAAAATTCGATCAAATTTTTGGGTATCTTGCTTTGGAAGACTCTGGCTCGTATATATAGGATGACTCTCTAATCAGATTGAAGTTGGGATGATTCCTAAAGCTCCGGACAACAAAAAAGACAATTTTTTGTGCGATTTCTCTGTGATTTCAGTGATATTTTAAGATTTGAAAGTTGAAGATTATCTCGTACATTTAGTTAGAAAGATTAATATGTTAGTTTATATTTTTATTAGTTTAATTTGTTTTTAGCCATGTTTGGCTAAACTCTAGTTTTCAGTTCTACGTAGACTAGTACTTTTCACATGATTAGTTTTTAGATCTGGTTTTTGTTTTGTGTTTCTATCTAGATCTTTATGTTTTGAGCTTAATGAACGTTTCATTTTGAATTCTTGTTAGTCTGATCACCTAGCTAGGGTCTTTATCATTCCAGTTAATCAGTTAATAGAATCCATAATTGTTCTTGTCAACTGGTAAAAGTAACAATTATCAGATTGGTTCCATGTTTGGGATTTAATTCTGGTATAAACTGTAAAAATCATATCTTTACGCTTCCGAGCTTGTGAGAAGTATTGGATATTATTGGGAATTTTACACAGATCATAAAGCTGCTTCTCTGATTTAATTAAGAGTTTATTTAATTAAACAGTAAAAAGTTAGGGTTAATTCAAAGAGCTTGTTTTGGTGAGCTAATTTAAGTAAAAGAGATTATACTAGAGCTTGTTATTTTTTCTCAGTAGCATCTTAGATTGAATGCATTCTAAACAACTAGATTTGAATTGATTGCATGATTAGGATAGGCTCAACAGAACTGAAATCGTTTTTATTATTTATTTTCGTTTAGTTTATTTGACTGCAAATTTTAGTTCTTTTAGTTTTAAATCAAACCCCCCCTTTTAATAATTTATGTTTTGACTAGAATGTTCTTGATGTAAAAAGGCATTGACCATTAGGAATTGTCCTTGAGGATTCAACCCCGCTTCACTGGGCTATATTAATAGTGCAACCATCTGTAAAATTTTATTTTCTTAATACACTCACGACAGTGTGTTAGCAAATTGGCACCGTTTTTGGGGACACAGTGCTTCTAATAGTTTTATGCAAGAAATTTTTGTTTAGGTACACCTTTAGTTTTTGATCTAGAGATCGAAGGAACTGTAAGGAATCTGAAGAACGAAGCACCAAAGAGAAAACAATCAGGTGATTTCTTTGGTTTATCCTCTTCAGTACCTCCAGAAATCACCACACCACAAAGCACTTCCTTATGGAACGAACCATACCCATTTTTTTTAAAGTACCCCCAACATCACCTTCAAACAATCCTTTTAAAACATACTCTCCAACACCCTCACTTAAATTTGAAACCATAGACTCTTCATAAACCAAATATGTAGAATCAAACATGAGTGGAGATGAAGCAGAAAAGATTCTCAGAGTAGGCCACCCAAGGAGTCAATCAGTAGCCCCTTTACATTACTTTTCAAGAAGCCTAGAACTTTAAGTTAAAATCTGGGCTAATATATCTTTTTCCTACATGCAGAGGTTTGGAAAATGAAGAACCATAAATTCCTCAAGAAATTTCATGTGATTTGTTCAGGAATGAAACCACATGTTGTTTCTGAAGATCAGATAAAGTTAAGGGCATTCCCCTTTTTAGTTCAAGACTCAACAAGAGAATGGTTGTACGAGCTCCCATCCAGAATGATCAACACTTGGACAGAACTCACGAAACTATTTTTAGAGAAATATTTTCTAGAAATGTGAGTTTTGAGTCTCAGAAGAAAATCCTTTGTATCAAACAAGGAAGAAGAGAAGCCTTGCATACTTACTGGGAGAGGTTTAAAAAGTTGCTAGTTCGGTGCCACAAGATGGGATCAGTAACTATCAGCCTTACAACTATTTCTTTGAAGGTCTGACACCCATGGAACAACGTCTGATAGATTATTCTAGTAGCAGATCCTTAGGTGATATGACACCAACTGAAATCCGTGAACTGATAGAGAAGCTAGCGATACAGTCAAAGTATTTTGGTAATGAAGACGAATGGTATTCTGATCATCCAAGGGGAGTTAAGGAAATCAATAATGCTCATCTGGAGTCTCAGATTCTAAAATGAAAAAAATATGTTTTGCTCTTGAAAAAGGAAAAAATAGCTGCAAATAAACCATTTTGAATCTGCTTGAATATGGAACATCCAATAGATATGTGTCCATTACTGCAAGAGGATGTTGCTCCAGTCAAAGCTATCGGAGGATACCAGTAACTGAATATTTATAATCAGCCTCCTACGTTTTATCAAAACAATAATTTTCAGCAAAGACAGCAATTTCAACATCCTCTGGGTTTTCAGTAGCAGCCAAATTACCAACCCAATTTTCAGAATCATCAACAACAAAATTTTCAGAGACCGGGCTTTCAGAATCAATCTTCACATCAACAACCCAACAGTTCCAATGTGACCTTAGAAGATATAGTGAAGAGTCTTTCCACGAGGACCCAAACATTCCATAATGAAACTAGAGCTAGTATCAAGAATCTGGAACAACAGGTGTCTCAACTTGCCACTTTTGTGGGTCGTATGGAATCTCAAGGAAAGTTATTGGTACACACTATAATAAACTAAAGCATAATGTGAGTGTTATTTCCTTGAGAAGTGGGAAAATATATGAAGGCCGAAATATTTCTGAAACAGATGAAGAAGCTGAAGAATATGAAGAAGCTGAAGAATATGAAGAAGTTCCTATAGAAGAAGAAGATGTAAAAGAACCAGAAGAATATGGAAAGATTTTGGTTAAAGAAGATGCTGAAAAAGATAAAGGAAGAGAGACCACAAGTCCAGTGAAGGTGAATCTAAAAGAATACAAGCCCTTTCCACCCTTTCCATGAAGACTGAGAAATACGAAGCGTGAAAGAGAGGATGAAGATATTATGGAAATTTTTCATAAGGTTGAGGTAAATCTTCCACTTTGAGATGTTATCAAACACATCACTCGTTATGCCAAGTTTCTGCAAAATTTATGTATTTCTAAGAAAAAATGAATTTAACGAAACTATCAAAGATGACAAAAATATTTCTTCAATTTTGCAAAAAGGTTTCCCCCCAAAGTGCAAGGATCCAAGGACTTTCTCAATTCCTTGTAAATTGGATAACCTTAATTTTTCAAATGTCATGGTTGACCTTAGAGCTTCAGTCAATGTCCTTCCCTTTTTTGTTTTTGAAAAATAAAAAATGGGAACTTTACAAAAGAACGGGACAATTATCCAGTTGACTGATCAATTGATGTCATACCCCCGAACCGTCAGAAAAACAACGGCGGAAACATCCGGGGGCGGCGACGTCATACGTAGTATCACAACAATCGTATCATAGCAATCAAAGTAAACAAAATCATTACATTACAATATGAATATTTACATCTATTTGAAAACAAAGTAGGTACATAGTATTATATAACATAAGATAAAGACAAGACTCTAAAAATGCTCCGTCTTCTCCAAAAGCTGGCTAGGTACCTGTCTATCATTGTCCTGAGAATACAAGCGGTTTTGAAAACATATCAGCATAAAGCTGGTGAGTTCATAAGCATATTTTCATATTGAAAACTAGTCAATGAATTTGTATAAATGTTTTCTTTACATTATAAGTAAATAGTGTTTGAATCGAAAACCGTTACTACCAAGTTCTCAAATATGTATGCATGTTTACCAAGAAAATCCGATATTTTCTAACATGTTTGTTGGTTCCTGAATGAAAGGTACGTTCTATTTGAAAACCCTGGTTACCACCAGTATGTAATGTATGATTGTTCGTAAATCCTGGAATACCATCCAGTATGTATAGTAGTTTTATTACTTAAAATAAAACTATAGAAGAAAGAAGTCTCGAAAATAATGATTAGTTTATACTTATTGTGAGTCGTATAACCATAGTAATTTGACCTATAACCTCCTTGACGTTCTTCAGGCATCGTATGATTACAAAATTTGTCACCCCAGGCGTGCCCGCCTAACTGTAGCTAACAGTTCAGGTGTGGGGTTGTCGGTCCGAAATAGATCTATTTACACATTTCACGCTCTCCCTCCAGGAGACTATGGTTATACTACCGGTGAGGATTTATTGGTACCCGAGGGGCAAAATGAAGATAGTCTCACAATCCTGTATTAACTAGTTTACGTGTTTGTTCGGTTGTTCTCGAGTTCGAAATCGTTTGTAACAGTGTAGAGTATAAATAATTATACATAAAATAATTATTTAGCATGATACTCTAGTTTTGTATTCGTAGTAATGGATAAATTAAATCTGACATAGTTTATATGTTTGACTTTGCATGAAGTTTGAACCTGTAAGACTGGTAATGAAATCCCAAACTATACCTATTATAGTTTGAATGGTTATTACGTTCGTGTATGGTTTTTAAAGCTATGCAATTATGAATTGAAAACATCCCTTATGATCCGCATAGTACAAAAGGGATAATTATATCTAAACGTTTGATAGAAAATCATTGTAATTGCATCAGTTTTTAAGTTATGAAAACCTTTATGTTTCGCTTGTTCCCCCCCCCCCCCCCCCCTGAAAACATGAAAAACTCGGAAAAGTGTAGGGGTATGAACTCACAGTTTAACGTAGGATTCGAGTGTACGTTCGATATGAGTGCTGAGTGTCAACGGATGTTCTGAACGCAAGTGCACCCTATTAATCGTATGGTAACACATATATGTATTATCTTAGGGTATTTCATGACTAATCATGACGGGAAACCACCCTAACGTCTTGGGAATGCTTGTATTAAGTGTCCTAGGCTCCACTCGTAGTGATCCTTGCAAGTTTAAGGCCAAATATGAGCATTAGAGTGGGTATATGGCCATAAAGGTGAGTCTGCGGCCAGGGAGTGTGGTTAGACTTGTGTGTGCGGCTGCACACAAGAGTGTGCGGCCGTACAGAGGGTGTGTACGGCCGTACACTCCTTGTTTGAGCTCGAAATGTAGATTTCGAGGTATTTTAAGTTCCAAACCATGTCTTAATTCGAATATAATGGTCATACTCTCACTTTGGAGGGTATTTGAGGTGTGTGCGGCCACCTCATGAAGGTGTGCGGCCGCACCCCTTCAAAGGATGAAGAACAAGAAGAACACTATGAGTTTTAGGCTTAGATTTAGGTCTCTTACCACTATAACAAGCTGAATGGTGAAGTTGTTCGTGTTTTTTAGGCCTTAAGAGTGTTCTTGGATGAAGTTTTTAGAGAGAGAAAGTAGAGAGAGTAGTGTGTAGCCAAAGAAGAAAAAGTGACTAAAAGGGGGTTCTCTACTATATATAAGGTCAGGTGTGCGGCCGTCTAACCGCACACGTGGGAGTGCGGCCGCACACACCTTCCTTGGTGTGATTGGCTCGATTTTTATGATGCTACACACTTTCTAACCCTTCTTAAGACTCATATCTATGATATACTAAGCCTAAAGTACTCATATGGACCCAAAATTTCGCTAAGAGATGATAAGTTCAAGTGAAATATTGATATACGGATCGATTGTACAAGATAAAAGTTTTGGGTTGTCACAATTGACAATACAAAGGTGTACTGGAGGATGTTCTTGTCTAGGTGGCTAGTTTGATTTTTCCCGTTGATTTTTACATTCTGTACATGGGCATTGTAGATGTATCAAATAAAAAACTCAATTATTTTGGGAAGATCTTTTCTGAAAACTGCTAAAACAAAAATTGATGTTTTTATTGGTACACTTTTAATGGAATTTGATGGGGGATGTGGTGAAATTTACTATGAATGATTATGTTACTTCTGATAAAGTTTTTGTTAATTATCTGGGTACCATCAGTCCTTTGTCTAAGGGTTTCTATGAGTTTTCTAATGCTTTCGTGCAAGATTTATTTTTAGCCTGAAATTTATCTGATAATACATCCAAGGAGTTGACAAAAAATAAGCTTAGGGAGGTGAAAGAAAAGTTGATTCCAGCTGAAGAAACATCAAAGAATGAGCTGACAGAAAAAGATTAGCTTAGGGAGGCGGAGAATCTGATTTCTACTGAGAAAGAAACGGATTAAAATCTTAAAAGAAAAAAACTTTTGGAAGAAGAAGAGGAGAAAGTGATGATTTCAGTTGTGAAGGTACCAGAGAATAAACTGAAATGCAAGAGGTTTGAAAAGAAAAAAGAAAAATTCAAAAAGAAGACTTTTGGAAATAAGAAGATCGGAAAACGAAAGAAGTTCAAAAATCTGAAAACTTATCTGAAGGCAAATCTGGAGTCTTTCCAGTTTATTGAACAAGTTCCAGGTCCACTAATCATGCCATATCTGAAGGGATCTGGAGTTGCAAGGAAGATAGTTGAGCTTCAAAGAAGTCCCAACCACACCAGTTAGCAAATCTGGTTGGGCAAAGTCGAGCCAACGACTTTGAAAATGGGTGACTTTCTGAGAGGCAACCCGATGAGTAAATTTTAGTTTTTTATGCTTTCAATAAAGAGATGGTCGCAATTCCAACCAAGCTTAGGGAAATCAGAGGATCGACAGACTTGTTCAAATTCATATTTGTTGCCAACATTTTCATTAAAATCAGAAATTTCTACAAACTTATTAGGTATATTCAATCCTAGCTGCACCTTTTGCTTTTATATGCTTTATTGAGTTGTTCTTTCCTCTCTGAGCATTGAGGACGGTGCATCATTTTAAGCTTGGGGGTTTGGTTAGTATAAATTTGCATTTTTGTAAAACTTTTTTCAATTTTTCGGCTAAAACTTTCAAATTTTATTTTTCTTTTTGCATTTTATTTTTCTTTTCTTTTTGCATATTTAAAAATCTGAAAAAACAAAAATAATCCTTTTTATTTTTCTGCATTCATAAAAACGAAAAAACCCAAAAAAATATTTTGGCTAGATTTTATTTATATTTTTTTCTGCATAAAAAACTCAAAAAAAAAATGATTTTTTTACATGAGGCAAGGATATGATTTACATTTGATAGCTCTATAAAGATGAAGTGTGATAGGAACCGAAAATAACAGTCTCATTACGATTAATTTTAATTATTATTTTTTCAAGTGCTTTAAATGTTTTCGAAATATGAACCAACATATGAGTCGGATAATGTTTATAAGGGAAGTGTGGGATAGAAAAATGAACAGTATTTTAAAAATAGTTTTTTTACTATCTGAAAAAAAACCTATATTGGATAACCCTTATATTTCCTTGAAGTATTGAACCCTATAGTTTCTATGCATTTTGAGGTTATGAGAGAACTCTTGTTATACCCACACTATTTATTATCTTTTTTGAAGTATTGAAGATATGGTGAGCCTCAAAGTAAAATCTACGCCCGATCAATATATATGTTAGAAATGGTACTATAACATCCCAAAATTCAAGACCAAAATTTTCATTTTTAATTTAATAATTCATAAAACAAATTATTGAAAACATCATGATGTTATCGCATATCATAAAAACCCACAAATCATATGTCTCGAAACATGTCATAATATACTAATGTCAAAGTATAGAATCCCAAGAACATCATAGTGCGGAAAATCGTGGTGTGATACGCTACTATCATGCCGACTCCTTTCCCTTCGAAGATGAAGGACCTGAAATAAAAAATGAAAACCATAACCACAAAGCTTAGTGAGTTCCCCCATCATACTACATACCATCCAATAAACATATTGTCTAACATGTCCATGTACTGGCCTACCCCTTCGGTCTCTTTGAACTGGTAACTTGCCTAGCGTATCAGGTTGTTGGCCTACCCCTTCGGTCTCTTTCAACCGGTAACTTGGCTAGCATATTAAGGTGCTGGGCTACCCTTTCGGTCCATTCAACCGGTATCTGACTTAGCATATTAGGGTGTTGGTCTACCCATTCGGTCCTTTCGACCGGTATCGGGGACTATTTCACCCCTTACTTCTACCATGTAATCTCCTAGTACATAAATGTTGGATTAATGTCTAAGTCCATAACTATAATTGGTAAGACTTGACCCGACCCGGCATGATCCATTTGGGTTGCATGGCATCATGCACTTGGATAGACTATAATGAGAGAAATAAGACACTTATGGTTATTAATATATTATAAGTTCTAGTATATTAATAATAAGAATAATAAGATTATTTAATTAGTATTGATCAAGAATTAATCTAGGATTAATTAAGTGATCAAAAGAAGACTAATTAAATATATGGGTTGATTGTGTAAATCATCCATACTTGTATAGTGGGCTAATGCTCCATGGATTATCTAGTTGGGCCAAAACCCATATGATGCTCCATGGATGCTCCATGGTGTATTTGAACCCATGGATCCAAGGAAATGGAAAGTCATGACAATTAGGGTTTACCCTAATTGTATAACTATATAAGCATCTTATTCTTGAGGAAAATCGGCCACTAGTGAGATTCAAGAAAGGGCTAGCCGATTTCATGAAGTGTAGAATTCTCTCAAGTTATTCCAAGTGTATTTGGTGTTGTGTGAACCATTTGAGGTGTCACACTTGGGGCACTAGGCACTCAAGCTTCATGAAGACATTCTACATCAAAGAGGTATGTATTCTATCTTGTTATATTGATAGTTTTGTATGCTAGATTAGGATAATACCTTGGATGTTCATATTTGCATGTATAATAGAGAAAACATAGATCCAAGGTATTTAGGGTTGCATGTACACTTAGGAGTGTTCGAATGCTCATAACCCAACAGTGGTATCAGAGCCTAGGCTTGTTTTCTTGTTATACTTGCAAATGGAGCTGAAAAATCGAGTTTTGATGCTGTCAGCCCAGCAGACTCACCGAGTCCATGAAGGGACTCGACGAGTCCAAGGCAAAAATGCATCCAACTCGCCGAGTTGTGTTCGTGCACTCGACGAGTTGGACCCCAGACAACATATTTTCGAGGTTTTTGGCTAGAAATGGACTAGGAACATTACCCTAAGTTGTTTTTGAACTTATAAACTTGTTTTTTAATGTGGTAATGTTCATGCTAATCCATTTTCAAAGATAATTGTCAATAGATTCATGTTTTGTATTAGTTTAAAGGTTAGACTAATTACATGAAAAAGTTTGATTTGAATTATCTTGTTCTTATGAGTTGCTTAGATTAATAGAAAAGTTGAATGAAATAGTTGTTTTCAATCCAAATTAATCTAAGAGTTGATTCTAAAATGTGTTTTTGTAACTTGTCCTCAAGTTATATGAAAAGTCACATTTAAGTCTCATAAAACTCATAAAAGTTGGCAATGGTTACAAAAGATGAAGAGTCTTGTCCTTAAGTTATGGAGGTTCAAGAGTCACTTCATTAATAAATAAATAAATAAAATATGTAACCATAATTAAATCCATAAGTTATAAAACAAAGAAAAGATAATTCTTTTATTAGTTTAAAGTCTTCCATAACTTGTCCTTAAGTTATGGAACTTGAAGAGTTTTTGGATTAAAACTACTTTAAACACATAAGTTATGGAATTAATTAGTTTTGAATAGTTTCAAAACTTGCCCTCAAGTTTTGGAATTTGTAAAGTTTTCTCTTATGAATACTTTAATTCCAAGTTAGCCCTTAGAATTTTAAAAGTTAAAATTCAACGCTTATACTTTATAATATTATAAGTTAATAATATATATATATATATATATATATATATATATATATATATATATATATATATATATATATGTATAAGAGTAAAGTCGGTCTTACCGCTAGTACGCCTCATTCACGAAGCAGGTCTATAAGGTGGGTATAAGGTTGTTGCCTATAAAATGGCAACTTAATGGGTGTCTACTCTCACCCACCGCTTGCTTGACTGGTGGAGGGTCGTTAGCCGAACGGGTTTGATAGGACTATAATTCTCCCTTCATTAAAAGTATTAATGATAAATACTAAGTAACTAAACCTTTTATGAATACCCAATCTTAGTTACTTAGGAAAATGTGAATAAGATGCTAATCCATGAAATTACACTCTGCACTTTGTTTAAGTCGGTTAGTGGAGCGTGTGTGGTTAACCGGCACGCTAACTCGTATTTAACAAGGTAGGCGAAGGGTAACTTAATGTTTATCATAGTATCGATGGAGCGTGTGTGGTTAACCGGCACATCGATTAAGGGGTAAACACTTAAGGGTACCAAGTAATTTGCATGGTTACTTCACACCTTGTTTTGTGATCCTCGGCATCCCAGTCACAAAACCTGAAGGGCACACTCGAGATTGAAACATGCCATTGAACAGTTCAATGAATCTCAAAGATCTAGGAGTTTCAAAACCAATTAAAACCTAATAATACATTTCGTTTATCTTGGTGGAAATTGGTGAATCGTCATTCACCTACCTTCAAATTGTTTTATAGCTTGGATTACGGCATACCTCTTCTAAGTTATAAAATAGTTTGTTGGGTCCTAGCCTTAATATTTGATATTGGGTGTCATATTAAGGACTTTAAGATCAACTATCTTGAATACCTCCCAAAACATGTCTGGTTTAGACATTTATGATCTTCCCAAATCTCCTGAAACTAGCTTTCCTAAATGAAGATGATATTCCAATGGAAATCATACTTCTTTCTCCTCCTCCAATTATTCTCCCTACCCCACAAGTTCTTGAAAAGTTTAAGATCACTCGAGCCCTATTGGCAAGTAAAGGTCTTGGTGTGGTCACATCTTGGAGATGTAGTCACATATTGACAAGCCGGGAGAGTTGGGTGTCAAAGTCTTGAGAAAGGTGTAGGTTTAACTACTTTCTAAGTCACATAGTGAGTTCTTTTGGAACACCTATGAAACAGACTATGACAAGACCCTTAATGATCTTATCTATTTGCTAAGATCAACTTCCTGAAACTTGATGGACATTGATAATAGTGACACAGGAAATACAGAAAAACATTCTCTTCCCAAGGAAAGGGATTGACCATAGTCAACTAGGTTGACCAAATGGTAAAGAGAAAAGGCTAAGTCTGTAATAGTCCCGTGTACCATTATCAAAGGGTCCATATGTTTATATTGCCAAAGGAAGGGTCATTAGTTGTGAAGCTGCCAAATTTACCTAAGGATGTTAAAGTCAATAAGTTTGACTCTACTTCAAGTAAAGTCCACTATCTAACTCTGTTAAGTTTCTATTCTGAGTTTCTTGATACATGATGTGACTGGGTCACATGGTAATGTTTTAAGAATCAAAGAAAAGTAAAGGAACTTAAAGAAAGAATATGCTGAATCTGATCGCATAGATGGATTTCTATCGCGCAGTTTGAAAATCGGATTCTTGAGCTAATTCTTAGGAGTTATGAGATGTTGCTTAGGAATAGATAACAACAAGGTTTTCATGTGGATTGTAAGGATAAGTTTTTCCGCATAGTTTTAAAATAAAAGAAAATTTTTGATTTTAGTTATTTTAAAATATCCTTACAATGGCATTTGAGGAAAAATTGTTGCTTATATAATTCCATTAATAACAAGAGTGGAAATATGAAATTGATTCTTTCATTTGTGGTAATGTCTAAATTTACCAAATAAGGAAAGATTCTCGTCACCCAAGTCTCAAGTGGACCGGGACTTGGAATCATGCAAGTTCTATAGCATGATGAATGAGAACTTTCAACTATTGGAAAATTAAGACTAATTACTTATTCACATGGATGTGTGAGTCAAGTAATGGACTAAGGGATCGAGTACATAGTCATGTGCACTGATTAAGTCCACCACAAAAGATTAATAAGACTATTCGTCATAGTTTACTAAAGCTCAGTAAATATGGTTATACTTACAAGCTTAAGTGTAACTCTGAGACATTGGAAAAGGTTCCAATGTAAGGCAGAGCGAATAAGAAGAATCAAATTAGGCAGAAGGATAAAAGTTTCTCAAATCTGAAAAGATCGGAGAGTACTTTAGTATCAGTTTTGTGATCATCTTAATGATTAAGAAACCATATCAAAATTAGTTCTCTAAGGAAGTCTTAGTTCATTCTTATGACTAAGAAGAAGGGATCTTGAATTGTTGAAATGGTTAAATCAAGAAGATGAGTCATACTTCGTTCCAATACAAGTCTTAGAGTCATACTCCAAGATTGTAACTTGAGTGACATGTCTTTAAGAAGGTTTAAAACACTTGTCAAATGTAAGAGTAAAAGTTTTCTACTCTTGTACATTTGAAATTGGTAAGTTGTGATGTTTTGGATAAAACAAAGACCAACTTCGGCCAATTGTGTGAAGTGTTTGTCTTGATTAGAATCCACACTATCTCTTGGATGTTTGACAAGGGAGTCTTATAGGTCAAGAGGACAGTGGGAGTCTTAAAGGTCTTGAAAGTCTCAAGAACTAATCAAGAATGAAACCTGAAGTTCCTCACTAGCACACAACTTGAGGTTTATAACCTATCGTGTTGACACATTCTGTGCCCATTCCAGTTAAAGTTGGTTTTGCATATGAGTTCTTAGAGTTCTTAATGGGTTGCACAACAACTTGGAAGCAATGGCAGGCCCTTGAGCTGCCAGGTGGCAAGAAATTAAGATTGAGTTCAATCCATATGGTTTTGGATTTGTCATTATCCTTGTATTGTGATTATGGTTTTGACAAATTCATATGGGTAGGAACTCATACACCATATAAATCTAAGTGTCATAAGGTTTCTCTCTGATTCATGAAAATGATGGTGAGGAAACACTTTCACTAAGTAGATTTTAGCTAGATATCAATTGTGATGTTTGCATTCTCAAAGTCGTTAGTGGAGCGTGTGTGGTTTACCGGCACACTAACTTGGACTTGTGAGAAATGGCAAAGGTCAAAACGATCAAGACTATGATTACGGCATCCCTTTTCATAGTTCTTAAAATTGTTTTGACACACCCATGAGCTATCTAAGGGAAGGTGTATGTTTTTGATAAAGTCTTATCAAAACAATCTAGTATCAGAAATCTGAACTTTGGTAAGAAAGTCAATAAGGTATTGATTTCTAGAAGTCGAGCTTTCTGAGTATATATCAAAGCTAGTGGGAGCATAAGTGTTATGCTAATAATCATCATGTTAGTGGGAGCATGATAATTATGATAAGTATTGCAAGTTAGCAATGTTAATTATAGAAAACAAAAGTTTCAACTGGGAAAGAGTTGTTTTGCTATAATTAAGGGAGAGGAAATTATACTTCATCTCAAATCTATAAGCTTAGATCGTGAGGTTTTAATCATTTAGTCAAGGATATATATGAATTTCATGTTGGAATGGCTCAACATAAGGAAATTCTGTATATGGGTCCATTATTTGCGTTCTAAAATTCGATTATGATTACGGCATCCCTTTTCATAATTTGAATTATGAGAACTTGGCAAATAGAAATGGAAATGTTATAGCAAAAGACTGGTTTAGTCTTTATGTGAGACATCATGAATCGTGTCCCATATGCTTCGAATATAGGATCGATTACATGTGCTATATTCATCCTTTCTAAAATTTTCCAAATGCCTGGGGCATTAAGAAGGGAAAAAGGTTTAGAACTGGATGTGACTAAAAGGATTAAACAATTATCGAGGACAATCTAAGGTTTACCAAAGATTGGTTGCTTAAGGACAGTTGGAAGTATAGTGATAATTCTAGAAGGACCATATTGACATAATCTGTAAGGAGGCAACTCTTGTTCAGAAGTGATAGTCAAAATGGAATCTGAAAATGTTTCAAAGTTAGAAAATTTTCAATCTGTGTAAGATTAAGGAAACTTAATGCAAGAAGGATGTTTCCAAGGAGTTGATCTCCTTTGGAATACTCTGTAATGATTGTTGCCAAGTCTTTGTGAATTTGTGCATAATCGTTACAAAAGGATCAATACATATAAGTTTAGAATCTAACAGATTTCAGTAAATGGCATGAATTTGGAATTCTTGCATTTGCAGTAAGGATTTGGGAGTGTGAAAAGAGAATCATTGAAGTTATGTTCAATTGATCTAGTTCACAAAGTAAAGATCATAGACAAACATAGTATGCATACTTGGTGTATGGCATGACTAGTGTTTAGAAAACATAGTGTGCATGCTTGGAGCATGGGACAACTATTGTTTTAAATTCAAGAATAATGTTGATAGCTGAAACAGTATACAATGAATAATGTGTTATCATATGGTGATAAATAAAAGGTGTTTTATTCATATTCATAAGTTCTGAGACCATATTGGATTCAATTATTATTTTGTTGCACTTTGCATGTTTTGACTTCCCGAATAAACTAGGTTATTCTTCCGGAATGACTAAGTTATTCAAACCATCCACAGTCGGTCATATGTTGGAAGTAGATATGAATTAAGACTGTCATGGGTTGGCTTGTAGAGGTCTAAGGTATTGGACAAATGGCTACAACACTCATGAGTGCTCATAAGTTCTGAGTATTGGATACAATCCGCGCTCATTGGAATCACTTCATGGATTTTATCACGAGTGATCATGAGACGATAATATCTTATATTCTTCAAACCTAGAGATATGAGTTGTTACCATGAGTTGGTTGTACATTGATTACACGAAACCGCATTTGGTAACTCGGTGCTATAAAACGTGTCTTTGTGTATGATTCAACAAGTAGTAGAACAAGCCATATGAGTTGAAGTTTATCCATTCCTTTTACCTTCGGGATAAAAGCGATATCTGTGGGCCCCTCGATGATTTGATGATGAAAAATGGAAGTGCTCGGTCGGGCCAAGACTGATTTGATTTGTTCAATTAGTCAGTCATCATAAATCGGAAATCGGGAAACAACAAATGGACAGAGAGAATGATTATAATCCATGTCTCAGTCCATATGATATCTAGAATGGAGGAATATATGATCCCTTATCTAATGGACAAGTCATTGACAAAGGTCAGAGTTCATCTACAAGGTCAGAGTTCGACAGAAGCTTTTGAGAGCTACGATTGCCAGTTGGTTCCTGAAGTCATACGCAATAATAGTTTTAGACTTATCCAAGTGGGAGACTGTTCGATTAATGTCTAAGTCCATAACTATAATTGGTAAGACTTGACCCGACCCGGCATGGTCCATTTGGGTTGCATGGCATCATGCACTTGGATAGACTATAATGAGAGAAATAAGACACTTATGGTTATTAATATATTATAAGTTCTAGTATATTAATAATAAGAATAATAAGATTATTTAATTAGTATTGATCAAGAATTAATCTAGGATTAATTAAGTGATCAAAAGAAGACTAATTAAATATATGGGTTGATTGTGTAAATCATCCATACTTGTATAGTGGGCTAATGCTCCATGGATTATCTAGTTGGGCCAAAACCCATATGATGCTCCATGGATGCTCCATGGTGTATTTGAACCCATGGATCCAAGGAAATGGAAAGTCATGACAATTAGGGTTTACCCTAATTGTATAACTATATAAGCATCTTATTCTTGAGGAAAATCGACTACTAGTGAGATTCAAGAAAGGGCTAGCCAATTTCATGAAGTGTAGAATTCTCTCAAGTTATTCCAACTGTATTTGGTGTTGTGTGAACCATTTGAGGTGTCACACTTGGGGCACTAGGCACTCAAGCTTCATGAAGACATTGTACATCAAAGAGGTATGTATTCTATGTTGTTATATTGATAGTTTTGTATGCTAGATTAGGATAATACCTTGGATGTTCATATTTGCATGTATAATAAAGAAAACATAGATCCAAGGTATTTAGGGTTGCATGTACACTTAGGAGTGTTAGAATGCTCATAACCCAACAATAAACACATAAGTCACATACTACTTAGCATATCAGGGTGCTGGCCTACCCCTTCAGTCGTTTCGACTGGTAATGGGGCTTATCCTACCCCTCCTACAACTTTCACATAATATCATAGCATAGTAGCACATAAAGCATAACAGATAATGGCACACCAGATAATTATCACAAAGACAATCATCTCTACTATAACTCTTACTAGTGGGCAAATATTGGTGTCTTCGACCCATTTCTACTGGAAGGTAACTCACCTCGCAAAGCTAAGTGTTAAATCTCGCAGCAAGGAATCCTCATTATCATAACAACACTTAGTCAAAATCCTTAATACTACTTAGGTTAGAATGACTATTTTACCCATTTCCTAATTTGGACCATATCCACAACCTAATTCCATTGTATCTTTCCAATCCGACTAATGGCCCACTAAAGGCCTACTAATGGCCCAATTTTCTAAATTGGGCCCAACTCCTCAAATGGTCCTTATCATAAGCCCAATAAATTCTTAGCCCAAAAATAAGTAATTTCGTGGCCTAATATGGCCTAAAAGGCACAATACTTAAAATCTATGTTCTAGGCCGAGAAACTATACTCCACAGTGGGCCATGGAGCCCAACTATCTAGGCCCAAACTTTTAAGGTCCAAAATCCCAAGTTCTTCACTCTGCATGCATGCACATGGCGTACCTGGCACATACGCCCATCATACATTGGCCTTGACCAAAAGCGGGAAGTTGACCCAATACACACAACGTACCAGGGTGTACGCCCAGCGTACCAACCAACTTCCTTGGGGATCTATTTTTGACTTAATCCATTAAGTCCTCACGTCCAGAATATATATCTAGATCCTTTAAGACATCCTAATACATAAAGTCACAAACTTTATGTGCTTGCATGCATGGGTGGGGGTCAAAACATGATTTTGGTCCTTAAACAAACTTTGTGACCATCAAACACTTGCATGGTTATAGATTAACCATCAAGGTCCGATTTTTATGGCTCTAAGTGCTTCTAAGAGCTCAAAAGGACAAATTTTATGGTCTGAAACTATCAATATACAAGATACCTCAACAATAGAGTCCAAAAGTGACATAAAACACCCTAAAATCAAATCTAAGCATGCAATGATCAAGTTTGAAGCTTGATACCTCAAGTGAGTCAGAAATGGTGCTAATCTCCTGGATCTACAAGCTCCCTTTGAATCCTTGCTCCTTCTTCAAACACCAAAACAACACTAAAATGCTCTCAAATGGCTACCAAATCACAAGAACACACAAATATAGGTTAGGGTTTTTGTTGTGGCTGTCTAAGGGTGAGAGGGAGGCTAGACCAAAGGCATAAGGTGTTGGGTTTTGAGCAATCTAACACTTCCTAAGTGTGCATGCAACCCTAACAAACCTTGGATCTATGTTTGTCTAAATACATGCAAAATAATAATTTTCCAAGGTTCATAACCTATCTAACATGGCATGGGGAACTTTTAAACATAATAGAGTTAGAAGAGATTACATACCTTTTTGATGAGTTTGATTCTTAAGGAGTTTGAGGGCCAAACACCAATAGTGTGAATGCCTCAAATAGAATCACAAATCACCACAAACTCTTGGAAAACTTTGAGAGAGTGTATACACACTACAATTTTCGGCCACACACAAACACACACACTAGTGGCTATTTCATGCAACATAAGCATGCTTATATGGTGTACATGATTAGGGTGAAACCCTAATAACCCATGACCTTTCCTTTTCCAAGGATCCATGGGTTAAAAGCTCCATGGATCATCCATGGACTTCCATACAAGCCTAGCCAATTAACAAATGGGTGTTAGCCCACACCATATAAAATCAATAGCCCACAATCTAATTAGTCTCCCTTTTAATCTCTAAATTAATTCATAATTAATTTAAAACTAAGACTAATTAAATAACATGACTTCATATTAATATATTATAACTTATAATATATTAATAATAATATGTGTATAACTCTCATAAAATTATCCATAAATAGTTTGGATGAAATGCAACCCAAATGGACCATGCCGGGTCGGGTCAAGTATATACCAAATAAGTTATGGACTTAGACACCTTATCCAACAAACTCCCACTTGGATAAGTCTAATAATTGTATTTGCTTATTACTTCAGGAACCAACCAGCAATCGTAGCTCTCGAAAACTCTGTTGAACTATGAAGCGCCATTTTAAGATAAGTGATCATACAATCCTTTGTTCTCATGATACCAGCCGGAAAAACACATGGAACTATGTCTTGCTTATCGTCTGGCAGTTGTTTCTCGATTTCCAATTTGTTTGACAAAGAACTCAACTGAACACATCAATTTAGTTCTGACCGGGCCCGGTACATGGATCAACACAAAATCATCGAGGGGCCCAGATATCGCTTCTATTTCTAGAAGGAACAGATAAACTTCGACTCATATACTTGTTCTACTACTTGTTGAATTGTACACAAAGGCACATTTTATAACATCAAGTTACTGATGCATTTACGTTCAATCAATGCACAACCAACTCATAGGTAACAACTCATATCTCTAGGTTTGAAGATTTATATGATTTTACCATCACACGATCACTCGAGATAAATTCCATGAAGTGATACAAGTGAGCGTGGGTTTATTCCAATACTCATAACTTATGAGTACTCATGAACGTTGTAGCAACCATTGCCATGTCTAAACACCTTTAGCCATCTACAACCCAATTCATGACAATCTTGATTCATACCTACTTCTGACGTATGATCGATTGTGGAGGTTTGAATAAATTAATTATTCTGGAAGTCAAAACATGCAAAGCTGAAACAATTGTAAATAATTGACAATCATAGCAACTCCTTACTAATAAATAAATCACAATTTTATTCATCATCAAATGTCGATTACATTTTACAAGTTTCAGAGAATCTATCTAATATGTAAAACTAATATCGTCCCTCAGCCTGATGCGCCTCGCCTACTGAAAATGCTTAGCCCTCGTCAGTCCCTTTGTAAGGGGATGCGCAGGGTTCTCATCTGACGATATCCTCTTTGCCACAAGGAGTCCTTCTTCTATCTTGTGTCTTATGAAGTGATATTTTCTGTCAATATGTCGGGATCTCCCATGATCTCTCGGTTCTTTAGCTAAAGCAACCACACTATTGTTGTCACAGAAAATTTCCATAGGCTCCTTAATAGCTGGCACAAATCCAAGGTCTCCGATGAAGTTCTTCAGCCATATCGCATCCTTCGCTACTTCACTCGCTGATATATACTCTGATTCAGAAGTCGAATCAACCACTGTCTCCTGCTTGGAACTCTTCCAAGAGATTTCCCCTCCATTTATGGTAAAGACCCAGCCCGACTGAGAGCGAAAATTATCCCTATCAGTCTGAAAACTAGCATCACTATACCCTAATACTCTCAAGTCATCACTCCCACCAAGGGTAAGGATCCAATCCTTAGTCCTTCGCAGGTACTTGAGAATGTTCTTTACCGTAGTCCAATGAGCTTTACCAGGGTTCCCCTGATACCTGCTGACCATGCTCAAAGCATGTCACACCCCCAAACCAGACGGCGGAAACGTCCGAGGGCTGTCGTGACTTAATTGAATACCATAACATTGAATATATATGGAACATAACAACATTCATCACCATGCATTAATATAGTACAACCGATAAGATTTACATGAAGTACATTTTTTAAACATTACATTCCCAAAAATAAATTGTTCGACTCGTTAATAAGTAAACTGCAAGCCATCACTGGGTACATTTTTCCTTTGAATCACTGGTTACCTGAGAATACAAGTATTTTGAAAAAAAAAACATCAACATGTGAAATGTTGGTGAGTTCATAAGTGGTATTTGAAAAGCAATGTTTTGTATCATTTTGAAAACCACCAGAAAATCCGATATTTTCTGAAAAGAGCTTTTGAAAACGTTTGCGAAGATCCATAGGTATGCTTGTTTGTTTCTATAGTTGTAAGAAAAATGTTCATCAAAATTGTGTACATTTTGAAAAACGTGTGTATTGAAAAACCCTAGGAAAACCCGATGTTTTCCTAATTCTTTGAATTCCATGAAGTTAAAGATAAAACCGTTGCAGCGCGTGAAGTCATTAATCCCAGGCGACATCGGATTATTTTTGCGCATGATTAATTGCTATAAACACGCGTTACACAAACGACCCATTTATAACTATACTAACGATCCCGTAGGCGTCGTCCGTACTAATCACGATATCCGACCACCCTGACTTCGAGTAATCTCACATCCGAAGAGAAAGAGGACACGAAGACCCCGATAACTCCATTAACCGGTTGGGGATAAAAAAAGGTACGAGGGGCCCTTGACCCGCCTCGCATAAAATACCGACTTTACTAGCAATACCATAGGACCCTTGGGGACCAATAGTGTAAATGCCATTGAAAGTCCTTTTACGCTGTGTTAGATCATGTAAGACCCAACAACTCGTAACGTAGAAGTCTTTGGGCCTTAAGATCAGGTCATTGGGCTAGCCAGGCCCAACAAACAAGATTTTACACTTTGGGGCCCAAAGATGGTGCGTAGACGTCTGTGCACTCTCACGTGTGTGTTGAATTACCAAATGTTTTCGTGTATGAGTCGAGTTATCGTTGTGTTAGTAGTTTCGGATTATTATTGATTCGAGACCGAATCAATTCGTTTAACAACGATTTTTGGTATTGTTGTGTATTGTGTCGGTAGTCGCGGTGCCAATATTTGATCAAGTTGCATGTATTGAATTAGCCTTGAACATTTTCTGTTTTCAGCCCCTCATTGTTTGAAAATTTTACTTTTTCCACCCTCTAAATAAATAACTTTCCGGTTTGGTCCTTAAATCATTTTTCTTGACATTTTAACACCAAAAATTATTGAAATTAATATTTTTCAGCATATTTTTCATTGAAAACAGTTTAAGTCCCTGAAATTGTAGTTTTCTCGGTTATAACCCTTCTTTTTCGCAGTTTTTACAATTTTGGCCCCAATTGGAAAATTTTTGCAACTTTGGTCCTTTTTAAATTTGAAAAGCATTTTAAACCTTTGAAAAGTACTTGTAACACTAGTAGTCCACTGTTTTATAGAAAAACACAGTTTTGGCCCTCCAAAACAGAAATTTTCGCATAATGGGCCCTATTGGGCCGAAATTGTCATTTTTAGCCCATTAAGCTTGAAATTTATGTTTTTAATCCTCCAAAAGAGTATATTTTCAGAAAATACATTATGGAAACTGTTTTGACTCATCTCACCCATCAGATTTCGAAATATTTCATTTTGGGCCCTTCAACTTTGTATTTTTAACATTTATGTCTAAAAAAAAGAGTTTTTAGCCCAAAGTATGTATTATTAAGCCACTTAGCTATTTTTCTTGGTATACTTTGTATGTAGTAGTATGTTTTATATTAGTATTATTTAACATAAGGTATATCTCGGTTTTTAGTGATTTATGACTAGATCCAACATCATAATCATACCAAACACACATATAAGCATAGAAATCATACAAGGCATACACATAATGTAAGATCTACACCTTTGCTTGTATTCTCCCCCACAAAAACTTATAAAAACCGAAAATAAGGGGGTATGAAGCTCACCTTTGGATGTTGATTCGGTTTTTGAAGAAAGGATGGAAGAAAATTTGGTGATTTTCGGCCTAAGCAACCTTTTCTTGATGATCTCGAGTTTGAGAGGTTCTAAGACACAAGATTATGCTTTCATATGAGTTAAGGAGAGATTTTTGGATATAAGAAGAAGTCTAAAGTATGGATACAAGTTTCAACTTACCTAGATGATGATTTTTGTGAAGGATTCTCCTTGGAATGCTATTGAATCTTCAAAATTTAGTGAAGAGAATGGAGGGTGTTCTTGAGAGTGTTTGATAAGCAAAAATGATGGAAGTGTGTGTGTGTGTGTGTGGGTGCTTTCGGCCGAAGGAAAAAAGAGGGAGGGAGAAGAGAAGTGAGTGAGGTGATGTGTGCATGGAGACATGAGTTAGTGCATGGAGATCTAAGGGGTAATAATGAGGTGGCAATCCATAAGTCAACTTCTTCCTCTTGGGCTTGTCTTGGGCCGAAATTTGGAAAGAAAAGAGAGTATTGGGCTTTAATGCCCCTAAGCCCAATATTAGAGTTAGGTTTGATGATTGTAAGATATAAGTGTGATTTTTATACTTTGTTGGGCTAGTTTAAGTTAATTATGGTTCATAATATTTAATTTATTTCATCCTAGGCCCAATATGGCCCAAAATGTTGAAATAAATGAATGTGGGTCCAATTAGAGCCCATTTAACGGTTCTAAGCCCATGATAGTCAAATTGGAAGCTTATTGGTCCATTTGGGTCCAATAAGGAAGTCCTAGTCCAAAATGGACTTAAACGAGGACTTCTAGGGTTTCCAATTGGTTGTTGACTATTTGTAGCACTTGCATGATGTATTCGATTGAAGTTTTTGATGTCATTTAATAAGCATCACACATGTTTTTAAGTTTTTGATTCAACATTTTACTTGAGTTTAGTGATTACAAGGCACAAAATTTCTAGTTGTGACATCATCCCCCCGTTAGAGGGAATTTCATCCCGAAATTCTGTTTGAAAGCTAGATTTGAGAATGCTAGAATAGGTGAGGGTACTTTTGCTTCATTTGGTCTTCGCATTCCCACGTGAATTCTGGCACACGCTTTGCGTTCCACCGTACTTTCACGATCGGGATGCGACTTTGCTTAATACGCTTCACCTCCCTGTCCATGGTTTCGATTGGTTCCTCAACGAACAGGAGATTCTCATTGATTTCGATTTCGTCAAGAGGAATGACAAGGGTTTCATCTGATAGGCACTTCTTCAGATTAGAGCCATGAAACACGGGGTGTACACCGTTTAGCTCTGCGGGTATTTGCAGTCTGTAGGCTACCGGACCTATTCGGGCGACGATTTCGAAAGGTCCAATGTATCGTGGGTTCAGTTTTCCCCGTTTTCCAAAACGAATAACTCCTTTCCAGGGCGAGATTTTTAACAGTACTCGATCACCGACCTGAAATTCTAAGGGTTTTCGCCGCTTATCGGTGTAGCTCTTTTGTCGGTCACGCGATGCTTGCAATCGAGCTTTGATTTGAACGATCTTTTCCGTGGTTTCGCGAATGATTTCCGGTCCCGTTAGTGCTTTGTCCGACGCACGTGTTTTTGCTAGCTGGGTGTCACCTATTTCAGCCCAACATAACGGTGATCTACATTTACGCCCGTACAGTGCTTCGAAAGGAGCCACCTTGATGCTCGAATGATAACTATTGTTGTATGAGAACTCGATTAAGGGTAGGTGGGTATCCCAAGACTTTCCAAAGTCTATCACGCATGCGCGGAGCATGTCTTCGAGCGTTTGGATGGTTCGCTCGCTTTGACCATCCGTTTGTGGATGATAAGCGGTGCTCATGTCGAGGTTTGTTCCCATCGCCTTATGGAGGGATTGCCAAAATCGTGACGTGAACCTACTGTCCCTATCCGAGATGATAGATACTGGTATTCCGTGGAGTCTTACGATCTCTCGAATGTATAAACGCGTCAATCTCTCCATCTTGTAAGATTCTTTAATTGGCAGGAAATGGGCAGATTTCGTCAGTCGGTCGATTATTACCCATATGGTGTCTAATCCATCCGACGTTTTGGGTAGCTTGGTCACGAAATCCATAGAAATCCCCTCCCATTTCCACTCAGGGATTGTCGGTTGCTGTAACAATCCTGAGGGTTTCTGGTATTCCACCTTTACTTTGGCGCACGTAAGGCACTTACTAACGTAGGTCGCGATTTCCGCCTTCATGTTAGGCCACCAATAGTGTTGTTTAATATCCAAATACATCTTGTCGGAACCGGGATGAATGGAGTATCGCGTCTTGTGGGCTTCCTTCATAACAACATCTCTAAACCCTCCAAGTTTAGGGACCCAAATACGGTTCGTGAAATAGTATACTCCATTCTCCTTTGCCTCCAGGTTCTTTTCCATTCCGCGCAATGCTTCACTTGTTCTATTTTCCGTCTTCATGGCCTCTGACTGGACTACTGCAATTTGAGTGGCCAGGTGAGATTGAATGGTTATGGAGAGAGTTTTCGTACGACGATTAGAGTACTCCTTCCGATTTAATGCATCAGCTACCACGTTGGCCTTTCCTGCGTGGTACTTAATCTCACACTCATAATCGTTTAGCAATTTAACCCATCTTCGTTGTCTCATGTTCAGCTCCTTTTGGTTCAAGATGTGTTGGAGACTCTTGTGATCCGTGAAGACGGTGCACTTCGTACCGTAAAGGTAATGCCTCCAAATCTTTAGGGCAAAGACTACAACTCCCAACTCTAGGTCATGGGTCGTATAGTTTACTTCATGCGTCTTTAGTTGGCGGGATGCGTAGGCTATCACTCTCCCACGTTGCATGAGAACGCAACCTAAGCCCTAATTTGACGCGTCACAGTAGACTACAAAATCTTTCGTTCCTTCAAGCAGAGATAGTACAGGTGCGCTACAGAGAGCTTGTTTCAAGGTCTAAAACGCAATCTCTTGTTTGTCTATCCATTTGAATGGTACGCCCTTTTGCGTAAGCGAGGTAAGTGGCTTGGCGATCTTAGAGAAGTTTTGAATGAATCTCCTATAGTAGCCTGCTAGACCCAAGAATTGACGAATTTATGTGGGCGTTGTCGGGATTGCCCATCCTTCTACAACTTTGACCTTAGAGGGATCCACATGGATTCCATCTTGGCTGACTACATGACCTAGGAAGTTCACACTCCGTAGCCAGAACTCACACTTGGAGAGTTTGGCGTAAAGCTTTTCTGATCGCAGAGTTTATAGGACTTGTCGAAGATGTTGGTCATGCTCTTCCTTGCTTCGAGAATAGACGAGAATGTCATCGATAAAAACAATGACAAAGTTGTCGAGGAACGGTCGGCAGATTCGATTCATTAGGTCCATAAATGCGGCAGGGGCATTCGTTAGACCGAAGGGCATTACGACAAATTCATAATGTCCGTAGCGAGTTCAGAAAGCGGTTTTTGGAATATCCTCTTCCCGGACTTTGAGTTGGTGGTATCCGGACCATAGATCTATTTTAGAAAAATAACTAGCTCCTTGGAGCTGGTTGAATAGATCATCGATTCGTGGAAGTGGGTAGCGGTTTTTAACAGTGAGTTTATTTAACTGTCTGTAATCGATGCACATTCTAAAAGATCCATCCTTCTTTTTAACAAAGAGCACTGGAGCTCCCCATGGCGAGTAGCTAGGTCGGATAAATCCCTTGTCCAGAAGCTCACTAAGTTGGCTGGACAATTCCTGCATTTCAGCAGGAGCCAACCGATAGGGTGATTTAGCGAGAGGAGTTGCTCCTGGAACGAGGTTGATTTTGAACTCAACCTATCTCTCTGGGGGTACTCCCGGAAGATCTTCAGGAAATACGTCTGGAAATTCACACGCTACCGGAATATCTTGGATGTTAGTCTTTTCCTTGGTCTTATCCACTATGTGAGCCAAGAACGCCAAGTTGTTCTTTCGTAGATGTTTTTGTGCCTTGATGCACGAGATGAGGCGAAGATCCATGCTGGGTTTGTCTCCGTAAATTACCAGGGTTTCGTGATTTGGGAGACGAAGGCGAACGGCCTTCTCGTGGCACATAATCTCAGCATGGTGGGGGCTTAACCAATCCATGCTGATAATCACATCGAAACTCCTAATTGACAGTGGCATTAGGTCTATTTGAAAGACGCATTGGTTAAGGGTTAGGGTACATCCGATGTAGATTTCCCCAGTGGATTCGGTTTTCCCATTGGCCATTTCCACCGTATAGGTTTCATTTAACTTTTGGGGCAACTGTTTTAATAATTGCTTAAACTTATTGCTTACGAAACTTCGCTCCTCTCCGGTGTCAAATAAGATGCATGCATAAGTGTGGTTTAAGGGAAATGTACCGGTAACAACAGAGGGGTCCTGAACTGCCTCACCCTGACCCATAGTCAGCATCCTTCCTGCTCCTCTGTTTCCTGAATTGTTGTTGTTAGGGCAGTCTCGGCGGATGTGTCCAGTCCTCCCACACCCTAAGCAGGTGTGGCTAGGCCCTGCGTTATTGCCACCGGCATTGATGTTGTTGTTATTGCGGTGGTTGTTGTTGTTGTTGTTGTGGTTGTTTCCCTGATTTTGATTCTGGGGAGGATAAGTCCTGCAGTATCTTGCAGTGTGTCCCCTTCGGTTGCAACTGGTGCAATGGAGTTCCCTGCATTCGCCGTGATGATGGAGACCGCACTTATTACATTTGGGAAGATTACCGAAATAGGGTCTTGAAGCATTTGAAGCAGCTGAGGCTGGAGCATGTGGTGCGGCTGGAACCGGTGCGGTGACAGCGTTAACTGCCACTGTCTGCTGCTTTTTAGAGGTCTCAGGGCCCTGGCGCCCCTTCCTCTTATTTTTCTTTCCCTTCTTGCCATCACCTTCCTTCTTCTTCACAGTCTCTGCTGGCTTCTCTCCTTTCTTGTTGTTATGGTCATACATCTTCTTTGCCAATCTTTTCGCACTATCAAATGTTTCGGGGTTTGCAGCTATCACATTCCCTTGAATGGGTGATGTTAGTCCCCAGATGAATCGCTCAATCTTCTTTCCTTCCGAGGTGATCATACCCGGGCACAACAGAGATAGTTCGCTAAATCTCGATATGTAGGCATCGATATTCGCATTTTGCACAGTGAGGTTCCATAGCTCTTGCTCCATCTTCTGTATTTCGCCTCGTGGGTAGTACTCAGCCATTAACATTTCTTTCATCTCTGCCCACGGCATATAGTTGGCTACAGGGAGCGTCATGGATTCCACATGTCCGTTCCACCAGGTGAGCGCTTGATCCACAAAAGTGCAGGCCGCGAACTTCACTTTCATCTGCTCAGGGCAATCGTATATCTCGAATACCGATTCCACCTTCTCGATCCATCGCTTCAAAGTGATCACCCCTCCATTGCCGTTAAAAGTTCGTGGTTTGGCGTTTGTGAAGTCCTTGTAGGTACATGTCTTGGTGGGTCCTTGATTCATTCCGTTGTTCGAACTTCCGGCTCCTTGCCCATTGACTCCTCCATTGTTCCCTTGATGAATTTGTGCAATCGCTGCAGTGACGGCTGCAGATACAGCTGCCTGGAACGCGGCTGAGTCAACTTCAGGTGGGGTTGGTCCTGAGTTTCCACGAGTAGGTCGGAGAGGCATCTTTCTATCACAAAACGGAAAGATGTTGAGGGTATGTGGTTTCTGTGAGGTCGTGATCCTACTGACTAGGTGCATGGTACGAACTTAAACACTACTACCATTGACCATTCAATCATAATTTCTCAACACATAGCAATTTGTAATATCGTAACAAAACACGTAAAATTTTATTAATATTATCCGCATTTGATACATGAAAATTTTGCTCGTAAGAGCATACATGAGTGACACTAATTCGACAGCATAACGACTCTATGAGTAGTGTGGTCACTTAAACATAGAGTCAGAGTACATAGCATAGTTCCTAATGACCTACTATGATAAGTCTATCCCTAACCGCGATGAGCTGCGTCCTACTATAACGGTGAAATCATATGCCGAAGTGCTGAGCCAACAGCTGAGCCATCTCAGTCATGTCTACAATGACCTCATCCCTCTCATGCTCTGCTTGCACGACACGTGCTTCCATGGAGAACAGTTGTTGCCGCAAGTCGGCAATCTCGGCTTCTGGGGAGCGATTCTCCCTCGCAGGATTCACTGGTGGGACGTGGTGATCCTGTTGCACTTCGCTAACAGGAGATGCGACGTGATCCATGTCCGGGGCCTGATCCTCCTCCATGTCATCGTCGATCTCCTCGAACTCGTAGTCGGTGTCCATGTACTCATCAGGTTCAACGCCGTGGACTCCCTCTTGATTCCCTTCTGGTTCGTCTTCGAGTATCCCGTGTGCCCCTAGGGCTTGGTGAAACTGAATTCCCTGATGCTCTCCCTCCATGAAGACTGGGAGAAAGTATACGAATAAGCTATCACTTTCCTATGACGCTACTGCTATTGCACAAGCTAAACAGGCGTTCTCTTTTCGGAGGTAGATGGGTATAGTTTTAGGTTCCCTAGCTATCCCGATCTCATCAAGACGTGTGTTAGTTTTACTTTGGAGAGAAGGTAGTTGATCAGGCTACATTCCCTCCTTGGTATCACTAGGAACAGTCCCGAATTAACCGAGATACTAGCATTACTGTGTTTGGTTCGGCGTTATGTCCCTATTCCTAATGCAAGCAAGGGTGTTTTATTTACTTGTTTTGTTCAGAGTTATGTTAGTCCCTCTTTTTGGTTTATAGTTGCATATCAATGTGTGGCTCGACATGCTAGTTCACTATAAACAAAGCACTGATACCGACCTGTCACACCCCTGAACCAGACGGCGGAAACGTCCGAGGGCTGTCGTGACTTAATTGAATACCATAACATTGAATATATATGGAACATAACAACATTCGTCACCATGCATTAATATAGTACAACCGATAAGATTTACATGAAGTACATTGTTTAAACATTACATTCCCAAAAATAAATTGTTCGACTCGTTAATAAGTAAACTGCAAGCCATCACTGGGTACATTTTTCCTTTGAATCACTGGTTACCTGAGAATACAAGTATTTTGAAAAAAAAAACGTCAACATGTGAAATGTTGGTGAGTTCATAAGCGGTATTTGAAAAGCAATGTTTTGTATCATTTTGAAAACCACCAGAAAATCCGATATTTTCTGAAAAGAGCTTTTGAAAACGTTTGCGAAGATCCATAGGTATGCTTGTTTGTTTCTATAGTTGTAAGAAAAATGTTCATCAAAATTGTGTACATTTTGAAAAACGTGTGTATTGAAAAACCCTAGGAAAACCCGATGTTTTCCTAATTCTTTGAATTCCATGAAGTTAAAGATAAAACCGTTGCAGCGCGTGAAGTCATTAATCCCAGGCGACATCGGATTATTTTTGCGCATGATTAATTGCTATAAACACGCGTTACACAAACGACCCATTTATAACTATACTAACGATCCCGTAGGCGTCGTCCGTACTAATCACGATATCCGACCACCCTGACTTCGAGTAATCTCACATCCGAAGAGAAAGAGGACACGAAGACCCCGATAACTCCATTAACCGGTTGGGGATAAAAAAAGGTACGAGGGGCCCTTGACCCGCCTCGCATAAAATACCGACTTTACTAGCAATACCATAGGACCCTTGGGGACCAATAGTGTAAATGCCATTGAAAGTCCTTTTACGCTGTGTTAGATCATGTAAGACCCAACAACTCGTAACGTAGAAGTCTTTGGGCCTTAAGATCAGGTCATTGGGCTAGCCAGGCCCAACAAACAAGATTTTACACTTTGGGGCCCAAAGATGGTGCGTAGACGTCTGTGCACTCTCACGTGTGTGTTGAATTACCAAATGTTTTCGTGTATGAGTCGAGTTATCGTTGTGTTAGTAGTTTCGGATTATTATTGATTCGAGACCGAATCAATTCGTTTAACAACGATTTTTGGTATTGTTGTGTATTGTGTCGGTAGTCGCGGTGCCAATATTTGATCAAGTTGCGTGTATTGAATTAGCCTTGAACGTTTTCTGTTTTCAGCCCCTCATTGTTTGAAAATTTTACTTTTTCCACCCTCTAATTAAATAACTTTCCGGTTTGGTCCTTAAATCATTATTCTTGAAATTTTAACACCAAAAATTATTGAAATTAATATTTTTCAACATATTTTTCATTGAAAACGGTTTAAGTCCCTGAAATTGCAGTTTTCTCGGTTATAACCCTTCTTTTTCGTAGTTTTTACAATTTTGGCCCCAATTGGAAAATTTTTGCAACTTTGGTCCTTTTTAAATTTGAAAAGCATTTTAAACCTTTGAAAAGTACTTGTAACACTAGTAGTCCACTGTTTTATAGAAAAACACAGTTTTGGCCCTCCAAAACAGAAATTTTCGCATAATGGGCCCTATTGGGCCGAAATTGTCATTTTTAGCCCATTAAGCTTGAAATTTATGTTTTTAATCCTCCAAAAGAGTATATTTTCAGAAAATACATTATGGAAACTGTTTTGACTCATCTCACCCATCAGATTTCGAAATATTTCATTTTGGGCCCTTCAACTTTGTATTTTTAACATTTATGTCTAAAAAAATGAGTTTTTAGCCCAAAGTATGTATTATTAAGCCACTTAGCTAATTTTCTTGGTATACTTTGTATGTAGTAGTATGTTTTATATTAGTATCATTTAACATAAGGTATATCTCGGTTTTTAGTGATTTATGACTAGATCCAACATCATAATCATACCAAACACACATATAAGCATAGAAATCATACAAGGCATACACATAATGTAAGATCTACACCTTTGCTAATATTCTCCCCCACAAAAACTTATAAAAACCGAAAATAAGGGGGTATGAAGCTCACCTTTGGATGTTGATTCGGTTTTTGAAGAAAGGATGGAAGAAAATTTGGTGATTTTCGGCCTAAGCAACCTTTTCTTGATGATCTCGAGTTTGAGAGGTTCTAAGACACAAGATTATGCTTTCATATGAGTTAAGGAGACATTTTTGGATATAAGAAGAAGTCTAAAGTATGGATCCAAGTTTCAAATTACCTAGATGATGATTTTTGTGAAGGATTCTCCTTGGAATGCTCTTGAATCTTCGAAATTTAGTGAAGAGAGTGGAGGGTGTTCTTGAGAGTGTTTGATAAGCAAAAATGATGGAAGTGTGTGTGTGTGTGTGTGTGTGTGGGTGCTTTCGGCCGAAGGAAAAAGAGGGAGGGAGAAGAGAAGTGAGTGAGGTGATGTGTGCATGGAGACATGAGTTAGTGCATGGAGATCCAAGGGGTAATAATGAGGTAGCAATCCATAAGTCAACTTCTTCCTCTTGGGCTTGTCTTGGGCCGAAATTTGGAAAGAAAAGAGAGTATTGGGCTTTAATGCCCCTAAGCCCAATATTAGAGTTAGGTTTGATGATTGTAAGATATAAGTGTGATTTTTATACTTTGTTGGGCTAGTTTAAGTTAATTATGGTTCATAATATTTAATTTATTTCATCCTAGGCCCAATATGGCCCAAAATGTTGAAATAAATGAATGTGGGTCCAATTAGAGCCCATTTAACGGTTCTAAGCCCATGATAGTCAAATTGGAAGCTTATTGGTCCATTTGGGTCCAATAAGGAAGTCCTAGTCCAAAATGGACTTAAACGAGGACTTCTAGGGTTTCCAATTGGTTGTTGACTATTTGTAGCACTTGCATGATGTATTTGATCGAAGTTTTTGATGTCATTTAATAAGCATCACACATGTTTTTAAGTTTTTGATTCAACATTTTACTTGAGTTTAGTGATTACAAGGCACAAAATTTCTAGTTGTGACAAAGCAAAAGCCACATCAGGGCGGGTACAAGTCATAGCATACATGATCGAGCCAACAGCGGAAGCATAAGGTAATTGGCTCATCTCAGCTATCTCTGCCTCTGTACTCGGACTCTGAGTCTTACTTAGTTTGGTGTTGCTTTGGATCGGTAAATCTCCTTTCTTGGAATTCTGCATGTTGAACCTTTTCAACACCTTATCCAAGTAGGTACTCTAACTAAGTCCAATTAGTCTTTTACTCCTTTCTCTTAATATCCTTATCCCTAGGATATAGGCAGCTTCCCCTAGGTCCTTCATAGCAAAGCACTTCCCAAGCCAGGACTTAACCTCCTGCAAGGTTGGGATGTCATTTCCTATAAGTAGTATGTCATCCACATACAATACCAAGAAGCTAACTATACTCACACTAGCTCTGACATACACGCAAGACTCATCTTCACTTCTCGAGAAGCCAAACTCTTTGACCTTCTCATCGAAACAAAGATTCCAGCTACGAGATGCTTGTTTTAATCCATAAATGGATTTCTCAAGCTTGCATACTCTATTAGGGTACTCCGCACTGACAAAACCCTCTGGATGATTCATGTACACATCCTCAGCCAACTTTCAATTAAGAAAAGCAGTTTTGACATCCATTTGCCATATTTCATAATCATGAAATGCAGCAATGGCTAGCATAGCCCTAATAGACTTAATCTTTGCTACCGGCGAGAAGGTTTCATCATAATCAATGCCCTGAGTCTGAGTAAAACCCTTCGCAACCAGTCGAGCCTTATAAGTATGCACTTTTCCTTCCATGTCGGTCTTCTTCTTGAAGATTCATTTTCACCCGACTGTTTTACGGCCTGGTACATGGTCAACCAAGTTCCAGACTTGATTGTCATACATGGACTGTATCTCGCTATCCATAGCCTCCTTCCATTTAGCAGACTCCGGGCCTGCTATGGCTTCCTTAACACTGCTAGGTTCATCCAAATTTACCAGTGTACTATATAAATGTATCACCTTCCGTAGTAATATGAAAACCATAATAAAACACAGGTGTGTTCCTAACCCGTGTGGAACGCCTCGGAGGTACAGACTCGTCAGCTGGATCAACAGGAGTTTCCTCCTCAGGTTGATTGCTAGTGTCTGAGGTTCCTTCACCAATTGATTCTTGAATTTTTTAAGATCAATTTGCCTCCCACTGTCTCCTTGGCATATAAATTCTCTCTCACGAAAGACCCCTCTTCGTGCTACAAAGACCACATTCTCACTGGGTTTGTAGAAGAGGTAACCGAAGGATTTTTGTGGGTAGCCGATGAAAATACACCTTTCACTTCGGGGTTCAAGCTTATCATGAGTTTCACGCCTCACGAAAGCTTCGCAACCCCAAATTTTGATGTGATCCAAATTGGGAACCTTCCCAGTCCACATCTCATAAGGTGTTTTGGTAACCTTCTTTTAGGGACTAGATTAAGGATATGGGCGACAGTCTCTAAGGCATACCCCCAAAAAGAGATTGGTAGCGAAACTCGACTCATCATGGAGCGAACCATGTCTAACAAGGTTCGATTACGCCTCTCAGCTACACCATTTAGCTGTGGTGTCCTGGGAGGAGTCAATTGTGAGACAATCCCACACTCCTTAAGATAGTCAAGGAACTCGGTACTAAGATACTCACCACCTCGATCGGATCAAAGCATCTTAATTTTCCTACCCAATTGATTTTCTACTTCCTGTTTGAATTCCTTAAACCTTTCAAAGGTTTCTGACTTATGTTTGATTAAGTAGACATACCCATATCTACTAAAATCATCAATAAAAGTCACATAATACCGATTAGCATCCCTTGTGGCGGTTTTGAATGGTCCACATACATCAGTATGTATTAGGTCCAACAAACCTTCACCCCTTTCACAAGTTCCAGTGAAGGGTGATTTTGTCATCTTTCCAAGTAGACAAGATTCACAACTATCATCCGATTTAAGGTCGAATGACTCCAAGACTCCACTCTTTTGGAGTTGGCCTCTGCGTTTCTTGTTTACATGTCCAAGACGACAATGCCACAATGATGCTTTATCTAGGCTAGTAGAATAATCAATGTACAACACATTATTTCCTAAGTTGTCTACAATCGACACAGTTTCATACACACCATCACAAGGTAATGCTTTAAAATAAAACACATTTTTAAAGAAAGCATTAATACCACCACATTCATTATCAAACGAAAAGGTTTGTACAAAGCATGAAAGGAAATAATATTCCTCACCATTTCAGACGAGTACACACATTTATTGAAATCTAATTTTAAACCATTATTCAGCAACAAAGTATAAACTCCAATCTTGGAAACAGGTGAAGCCTTCCTATTCCCCATGATCAAGTTTATCTTCCCATGCTCCACATCCTCACTTCTTCTTAGGCCCTGCAAATCAGAACATATGTGAATACCACATCTTGTATCAAGCACCCAAGAGTTAGAATATGGTGAGTTATTAGACAATATTGTGTAAATACCTGCGTGGGTGGGTTTCACTTTCCCATCCTTCAGATCCTGCAAGTATTTTGAGCAGTTTCACTTCCAGTGCCCCTTGTCCTGGCAATAGTAGCAATCAGCATCCTTGGGAATGGCAGAAGGAGTGGCAGAACCGCTCTTGGTCCTTGATGAGGAGCCTTCAAGAGACTATCCCTTGGTACCCTTCGAAGGGTGCTTCCTCTTTTTCCCTTTGCCTTGCCCGATAGCCAAAACAGGGGTAGATGTTGGAGTAGGAGTAGTAGAGGTAACAACCGACTTGCCCTTAAGATCGGTTTCAGCGGTCTTCAAGAGTCCTTGAAGCTTGCTAAGGGTAACTTTCTCCTTGTTCATATGATATGTCATACGAAAATAGTCATAACAAGAAGGTAAGGAGTGCAAAATGATGTCAATTGCCAACTCCTCAGTGAAGTTTACATTCAGCTTCAGCAAACGGTCCACATACCTTTGCATCCTTTGCATGTGGGCTGTGACGGATTCACCATCCTTCATGCGGGTTGTTATCATGGAGGAGATTATTTCATACCGCTCTTGACGAGCACTCTGATGGTACCTTTCCATCAGGTCTTGGTGCATCTCAAAAGGGTAGAAGTCCTCATAGGACTTTTGGAGCTCGGCTGTCATCGTGCCCATCATGATACATGCCACCTTAGTAACATCTCTCTCATGTGTCCTGAATTCAGCGATCTCCTCAGGAGTAGCAGTAGACTCATCAAGCTCTTTTAACTCCTTATCGAGGACATATTCCTTGTCCTCATAACGAGTTACCATCCTGATGTTCCTTATCCAGTCCATGAAGTTGGAACCATCAAAGATGACTCTCCCACAAAGATTCATGAGAGAGAAAGAACCAATTGGGTTAGAGCCCGAAGAATTAGTGTTGGAAGACATCTAAAAGAAGAAATTAAGTTTAGATTAGATATATAGAGTCCTTAATAAGACACCCAAATGTAATATTCAGGCTAGGATCCAATCACAATATATTATACTTAGAAGAGGGATGCCGTAATCTAAGTAATAATATATTTGAAAGGTAGGTGAATGACGATTCACCAATTTCCACCACGAAAACAAAATGATTTATTAGGTTTTAATTGGATTTGAAATTCCTAGATTCTTTTGAGATTCATTGAACTTTTCAATGGCATGTTTCAATCTCGATTGTGCCCTTCAAGTTTTGTGACTGGGATGCCGAGGATCACAAAACAAGGTGTGAATAACCATGCCAATTCACTTGGTACCCTTAATATTATCACCTAATCAATGTGCCGGTTAACCACACACGCTCCATTGATCTATGACAAACATTAAATCACCCTTCGTGATACTTACTAGTCCAAGTTAGTGTGCTGGTTAACCACACATGCTCCACCAACGACTTGGTAAGGTACAAAGTGTGAATTCCATGGATTAGCACCATGTTCACGTTTTTCCTAAAGTAACTAAGATTAGGAATTAAATAAAAGGTTTAGTTACTTTATAATATTCATCATACTTAATGAGAATTTATAAGTCTTTATTTTACCCGTTCGGCTAACGACCCTCCACCAGTCAAGCAAGCGGTGGGTGAGAGTATACACCCATTAAGTCGCCATTTTATAGGCAACAACCTTATACCCACCTTATAGACCGGCTTCGTGAATGAGGCCTACTAATGGTAAAACGACTTGTTCTTATACATACATACATATATATATATATATATATATATATATATATATATATATATATATATATATATATATATAATTAACCATTAATGTTATAAATAGTATAAGTGTTGAATTTTAACTTTTAAAATTCTAAGTGTTGGAATTAAAGTTTATTAAAGTGTGTGAAACTTTTCCAAATTCCAAAACTTGAGGACAAGTTTTGTAACTCTTCAAAACTTTTCATTTCATAACTTATGAATTAAAGGTTCATAAAATGAAGACTCTTCATTTTATGTAACTTATGTGTTTTTTATGTGTGTTAAAGAAATGTGACCTTTGGATATCCATAACTTGAGGACAAATTATGGACTCCATTAAAACACATAAATGATCAAGAATTAATCCTAAACAATTCAGCAAATAATTCCTATCATCTTCTAAATTCATAAGAACATGAACATGATTATCAAAGTTTCAAAATTATATGAACACATACAAAGCATGAAATTTTGATATATGCTATTGTAAATAGATTAGAACAACCATTACACCAACCAAAATAAGTTTTAAAACATCAAAACAGTTTGGGGTAAAGTTTCTAGTCCATTTCCAGCGGCAAAAGTCGAAAATCTGCATTCTGAACCTTCTACTCGCCGAGTGCACGAATCTACTCGCCGAGTAGGTTGAACTTTGCCTTGGACTCGTCGAGTCCCCCCATGGACTCGGCGATTCCATCATGCAGACAGCAAAGATTTTGACTTTTTTCACTATTTTGCATCAAGTATCAAACAAGCAAGCCTAGGCTCTGATACCACTGTTGGGTTTTGAGCAATCTAACACTTCCTAAGTGTGCATGCAACCCTAATAAACCTTGGATCTATGTTTGTCTAAATACATGCAAAATAACAATTTTCCAAGGTTCATAACCTATCTAACATGGCATGGGGAACTTTTAAACATAAAAGAGTTAGAAGAGATTATATACCTTTTTGATGAGTTTGGTTCTTAAGGAGTTTGAGGGCCAAGCACCAATAGTGTGAATGCCTCAAATGGAATCACAAATCACCACAAACTCTTGGAAAACTTTGAGAGAGTGTATACACACTACAATTTTCGGCCACACACAAACACACACACTAGTGGCTATTTCATGCAACATAAGCATGCTTATATAGTGTACATGATTAGGGTGAAACCCTAATAACCCATGACCTTTCCTTTTCCAAGGATCCATGGGTTAAAAGCTCCATGGATCATCCATGGACTTCCATACAAGCCTAGCCGATTAACAAATGGGTGTTAGCCCACACCATATAAAATCAATAGCCCACAATCTAATTAGTCTTCCTTTTAATCTCTAAATTAATTCATAATTAATTTAAGACTAAGACTAATTAAATAACATGACTTCATATTAATATATTATAACTTATAATATATTAATAATAATATGTGTATAACTCTCATAAAATTATCCATAAATAGTTTGGATGAAATGCAACCCAAATGGACCATGCCGGGTCGGGTCAAGTATATACCAAATAAGTTATGAACTTAGACACCTTATCCAACATAAGGTCCTTTATATAGGGATCAAACCCTAAACTTTAAGGTTTTAGAATCTGCATACATACGCTGTGCGTACCCTTTGGTACACTAGGTATACGTGCATGGCATGCACATCTTCATCTCACGAGTACGCTGAGCATACTTGGCATAATACGCCCTGCGTACGACACTTCTCAACCTAATCATAAGGATCTAATGGTCCAAGCCCAAATCAATTCCCATTCGTTAAGCTAATAATACTATTATTAGTACCTTATTAATCCCGAATGTTATAGATACATCAAGCAACTTGAAGAAATGTAAAATTCAAAGTCAAATCAAAGTCAAATCAAAGTCAAGTTCAAGTCAAAATCAAGAACCAATCAAGTTAAATCTGAAGAGTTGATCAAGACAAAGAAGATGTGTGGTACAATGAGAAAGATCCCTCGATAATGGAATCATAGGGATAAACTTGGATTTTCTGTCCATAATGGAGCTTACCGCATTTACTGGACGAGTTTGAAAAAAAAAAGGAGGGGTCGGTCAAGCTAAGTTTTTATAAGCGAATTTTCATGAAATTATTTTTAAAAATACATCGTTTTCAAAAATTTAATTTGGCGTAAAAGTTATCTACTAAAGCTTGGTTTGACTTATTAAATATAAATTCTGAATCTACAATAAATGTATTGAAACTATTGTCTAGGTGATGATTTCATTAGAGCTTCCTCGGTGTGAAATCTAATCATGTGAAAAAAAAAAGAGTGAAATATTTTTAAGTTCAAGTTTTTAGTTTCCTTAATTTTATTCTAAATTCTTTTTAGGTAATGTACATCTTTCCATTTGTTTATAATGTTTAATTTTTTATTCCTTTAAGGCATGGTGACCGTTGACTTTTGACTAGTTTGACCTTGTATCAAACTTGAAGGAATTGGGATATTAATTAAGGTTCCACCTTGGTTTGATGCTAGTCTGTATGCAGGAGCAGTCAATGCAGGGAGTGAGCTTGTTGTTGTGTTTCTTGAGTCTTCGATTCAGGTGAGTTTCCTCATTATACCATGTATTGTAGTGTATATCCATGTATGTTAGGATATAGGAGTAGTGGTGTACTAGTTAGAGTACCAGTAGGATGGTGATCGTCTAGTAGAGTGCCCTAAGGGTTGTATGTAGTCATGTCAGATAGCCTGAGAGCTTTTGATCTAGGTTTTCTTGTATGTTCCTTGTTTGGTTGTGGCTCTAGAGTGGGATCTGTTGTTCGAATGTCTATCTCACCTCTTGTTACATATAATTATGCATTCCTTAGGGATCTTCCGGTACCGAGGTAGTGTACTGTATGAGGCCTATTATACGGTAATGAGTTGTTAAGCAAGTAGACTAGGGTAGATAGTTGTTTGTGATTATGTGTTTACTTGATTGCTTGTTTATTTTATATGTCAAAATATTATGGTGGGGTGTGTTGAGGCAGTGCTTCTTTGTGCTGAAGACCAACAAACTCGAGACAATACGGTCTTCGTGATGTGGGCCCAGGGGTAATCCGGTCATCGTGTTGTGGCACTGGGGAAATCTAGTCTTATGTTGTGGGCCTATTGTGCATTCATTTTATGTATATTGTGGTGTGTTGTATTTTGGGGGAACGCACTAAATTTGACTTATAGTTGTGGATTAAATGTATTCAAGGTACTAGTGGGGATCGTGGGAAGGCGAAGGCGTAACTGTACACATTCTTTATCAGCCATGGAGATTCCATGCTTATTATATTACTCTTATTTTTAGACAAATGTATCTTGGAACAAATGATTTTCTTAAATGAGATTTTATAAAAGTGAAGTTTTACCTTGATTAAAAATAATTTTTTTGTTATGAAAATAGGACGTTAAATGGATAATGAGATCTCATGGGTTTTTAAATGGATAAGTTGTGTTCCCTAATAAATTAATTATTTTGTTTGAATGATGTTTTTATATCGGGTTTCGATCGCTTGTAATCTTGCTATAATGGGTATTACTTTACCATTTTCTTTATGTTCTTTTTGTAGTATTGAGGTTGAGGAGGTGGACCATATATTTTTTAGCTTTTACTTTTGAGAAATGAAATATCACTAAAAATAAAATTACATTTAGTGGCACATTCTTATAGTGGCATATTTGCTTTTGTGCCACTATATTAGGTTTTTAGTTGCACATATTTTTATATTTTTATATTTTTATATGTCGCTGTATGATATTGAAAATTCTAATTTACAACGTTATTCATTTCCTTCTAATTTTTTGCTCGCTTCTTATTCCCCCAACAATCAAAACTAAAAGTTTTTCTTCGACCCTTTTGTGCTCCTAGGTAAGCTCAAACCACATTTGAAAAATTCATATTCCCTAAAACCAAAATCCCTTCTTATTTTTAAAACCCTCATCACGTCTACGTCTCATCTTGTCGTTGATTGCAAGTTAAATCTTAGACATTTCACCGGTTGAAGCTCATTGCAGACTAAATCCATCTCAATACTCATCGCCAGTTGAAGCTTTGCATAGCTTATTATTGATTACATCTTATTCTCTATCCCACAACGAATAAGTATGATACCCGACTCTAATTGACTACTTAGTTTCTTCGTTTTCTGTTTCTTCTTTTTGTGGTTCCCAACCGTATTGTATTCCTACAACAACGTATTTTTATTCTTCATTTTTTTGTAATGTCTTCTCATTTTCTTCCATAGATCCTAATTCTTAGCTTTTGATTTCGATATAACTTCCTTAATTCGTTCTTAAAATGAATCTAACATGTTTAATGTTTCCCGTTTGAGTATTTATGTAACGACATAATTTTTCATAAAAAAATTTCATTTTTAATTTCATAAAACACATGTCATTTTATATAAAACACCATAATAGTCAACAAAAGTTTTCAAAACGTTATATCAAATCCAGGATCCAGAATCGTAGCTCCATCTCCAAAGTGTGTGTACAATCATGCTGGAGCCTTCCCGCGATCCTGGGAAGTACCCGAAACACATAACACATAACACGGTAAGCACGAATGCTTAGTGAGTTCCCCAAAATACCACATGCATATAAAATAGCCTCTCGAGGCTATAACTGTGTAAGACCTTCCGGTCAACGTGTTTTAGTGGTACCTTCCGGTCTCACAACTCTGGTAGACCTTCCGGCCCTAACATGATTTTCCTTCATGCCCAAACTTTGACCGCCTTTCGGCCATAACTATGATTGCCTTCCGGCCATAACTCTAATTGCCTTCCGGCCTTAACCTTGTTGACCTTCTGGTCCCAAACATACAACATATACATATCACATAAATTCACATAACTCACATCAATACATAAGACCTACCGGTCACATATAAATTCCACTCTAAGTAATGGATAGTGAGAAAACTCACCTCAAACTATCTCGGAATAATCTCATACTCAAATCTTCGGTCTAGCCTCCGTCTAATACATAAACAGAAATTCTTGTTTAATAACAGCACTTATTAAGCTAGACCACCCCCCCACCCTTTTGCTCTCTCAAAAGGGTAAAAGACCATTTTACCCCTTCGTGAGTCCAAAAGTCCATTTTTTGACCGAACCTTAAAAGCTAACAAAAGTCAATGCCCGCGAGTATGCTGCACGTACCAGATCCCTACGCTGGTCGTACTCGTCCTCTTTGCTGGTATCGGGCTGATCGAACCCTACGCCCCGCGTATTGGGATTTATGCTCAACGTACGTCCCAGTTTCACTATTTTCTCACTTATAGTCTTAATCAGTTAAGACCTTATCTCAAAATATAGATCTAGACCTCCTACAGTCTCCTAGTCCATAAAGTCGAAGACTTTACGCCTTTTCATGGTTGGTTTAGCTTTAAACACTCAAAGCCTTCATCCATTTTCTTCCTTAAGCTCATATCCCATGCACGACTAGTTCTTATTGACCAAGATTGAATTTTTATGACCTTATAACACGAAATACACTAGCAAGGGACAGATCTAGGTTCTTAGAGCTTATCAACTCATAAAGCCATCAACTTTTGGGACAGAAACCCTAAAATATCCCAAATCAGAACACACAACAGAAAAGGAAGAAAGTTTGAAGCTTTATACCTCCAAATGAAGCTTATCACACTACTAAGCTCAGATCCAAGTGCTTGGGCTCTTACTCTTTCTTCTCTAAAGCTTCCTTTCCACTCTTCAGGCTCAAGAACACACCAACAAGCTCTCAAGGGCACTCTCTAGCTACAACAACAAGGATTAGGGTTTTGGATGGAAAAGTCTCTGGAAATGGTGGCCAACAATGAGGCCATAACGTTCTTTAAATAGGGGGCTCATTTAGAATTAGGGTTTCATTCTGGGCCTGGTACACCCCGCGTACACCTTGGTACAACCCGCGTAACAGGCATCCTCCGCATCATTAATACGCTCACGAGTACGCACGGTGTACTCCCTATTACGTGTTAGAAATAAGGGATGAATAGATTGCTTGGATTCTCTGAAAGTCGTGATTCACTATCAAATTGAAGTATTTCGATGGTACAGATCGAACACTCAATTGGATAAAATTCAGAGAATGAAATCTGAGAATGTATATGTAAATGTTCTTCAACATGTACTAGAATATTGACCAAAAAACGGATATATCAATCCTGTCTAAAAACTGTCAACAGGCAGTTACAAACTGTCATAAAACTATCAAACTGTCATTAAACGGATCTCATGGAATAAAGGGTCAACTTTCTAAATTGGATTTTTGATGCAATTTTTAATATAGCAACATAGTCCAAATATTGCAGCTTGGACCCCACCAGGGGCTCTGCCCCTTGGACCCCAGCTCGATCCCAGCCAGGGGCTCTGCCCCTTGGACCCCGCCAGGGGCGCTGCCCCCGGACCCCCGTTCGTTTAGGGGTTTCACCCCTAAATAGCAATGTACTTTAAATCTTGAAAAACTTGAACAAGTGTGCACTCCTACACCATCCTAACTTGTTCAATATTCAACAAAATCACTTTTGGTAAACAAATTTAATCCTATTACACTTAAATAATATTTAATGATATAAAATCACTAACATTACGCCCAACGTACTCGATTATCACACAAACTACATAAGGGCTAAAACTGATAACATAAGGAAAGAAGAAGGGCCAAGAAGATATACCTGATTTTAGGATGTTACAATTTATCAGAGTTTTGTGGAAGCTTTTCGCTTATACTAGTGCACACCAAATGGATTTGTCACTTTTTTGTATCATTACAGCACTTGGAAGAACGTATTTTGATGCAAATTCGCTTGGTACCTTTTAGTTGCTATTGGTTTTTGTACTCGATGGATTCATTGTTACAAAGGGTATGTATCCTAGTTATTGACTTTTTTACTTGACTTCCATACTTTAGAGGTGAAAATATGTTAATTTCTTGATAGATTGTATGATGAATTGAAAATATATATCCTTCAGAAGGTTAATAACTATTTATGTAATAGACTTGAAAGTTATATATTTGAATATCTTGCTTGTCTAGAGATGCACAACAAGTGCTCGACGAAATATCTGAAACAAACACCACTTTTTTTCTAGAAAGTTAGCCTTTTTTAGTATATATGTAATTTTTTTCATTAACATGAAGATTACTCTGAATTCTAGCAATTGTTGCCTTTAAGAGATGGCGTTGAATAATGAGACTTGAAAGATTCAAAAGCGACAACTTAAATCTCTAAGAAAAAATATGTCAACTTGACTGTACAACATAATATATGTCAACTTCACTGTACATGGGCAAATATGTCATATTGATGAGAAAGTTGTCTAATTTTATTTTTCTGTAATGATAACCACAATAAGTTGCTATGTGATATTGAAGATAAGCCAAAACAGTTGAAGCTACTTAAAAATTCTTAATCTTAAATATATGTTGTTAAAATCATATGTAACATTTATGTGCATTTGGTTTAATTTCTAACATTTGTGCATTTTTTTTATGTGAACTGGTACTTCCATTTTGATGTCCAGGTGGATTGGATGATGTTTTTATGTTGAAGGTCCTGATTTCTATCTTTTATATATCCATTACTTCCAATAAATGATTTTTTTGCTTATTATTTGTTAGTTATATGTATTTATAGAATACCTATTACATTAGTTGTGACATTGGTTTTACTTAAGTTTTTTTTATGTCTCTTGACAATTAAATAGTTTTTTTTTTGAAGGACCGAATAAATGCAAAGCAATGTTTAGAAATTTTGTACAGTAAGTTATTATACACCTTAACTACTATTCACCAGGTTTTATATGCTTTGATTATATTCTTAATTCATCATTTTGGTTGCAGGAATTGTCAAATTTTTTTCAAAGCATGCTAAGGAAGGGAAGGTAGACATTTTAGTAATTTTGCAAGTGTTGTTTTTATATCAGGTAAAGAAGTCACTCTTCTTTTTATGTCATGTTTACCGGTTATAATTCTATATGTTTTTATGATATATTATGGTTACATGATAGGCTATTGCTTGGAAGTTGGATAAACAAGATGAGAAATAATACAAAGTTCGAGGCTAATCAAGTTTTGTGTTTTTCCCCAATAAGTATTAGTTCGATAGTATTATGTTTTCGATACTTGCATAATATTTAGACTTATTAGATTTTTTTAAAGACGTTTGTATTTTAAATACATTGGGAATATTGTTATTAGATAAGGTTCAGTTGACATAATGATATTGTGTTTCCATTTAATATCTTAAATTTATTATTATTATTTTATATTCCTTTTAGAATTAATGAAAAACTTGACTAAATTTATTAATACAATTTTTTTTTTAAAAGGGTCATTAAAGTATGAATATCACATTTATTTTAGCATGGACATAGCGGCATAAAAATAGTTCCATTAAAATTTGCAAGGACTTTAGTGGCATTAAAAAATGCCACTAAAACTCAATAAGGCTGCAACAACACAACCAGAAAGTACTACTAAAGATCTTTAGTGGAAGCTCTTTTAGTGACACTTTTGCCTTGTGCCGCTGATTGTTCAGGGGGTTTTTAGTGGCACTTTTTTGATTTTTATTGACACTTTTTCTATACCACTAAATATCATTTTATTTGTAGTGTATCCTTCTACTTCTTGTTCCTATTTAGCTTTCTGCACAAGAGATCAAGGCAAGTGTCAAAATTGAGAGATGAGATTAAGAGAGGTAATTAATGATATCTATATGTCATTATTCTATATTAGTAGGAATATGGGTATGAATTGTGAATTTCTATTTGCACTTGGAAGTGGTTCTGGAGCATCCTTTTGGTGAGTGCTGCAAACAAGTAGAGAGGATTTATTCAAGGCTCGAGGTCTTGGTTTGGGGAACAAGTAGATGTGAATAACTTTGATTTATTCAGTAATATGGTGGATTATGAAAGCTTGTAACTCGTTGGCATTCAAAAAGTTGAGGTGTTCTACATTAAAAATGGCCAAAAAGATCCTGCTTATAACGTTTAATTGGATCAAGCATCATTTTAAATTTTCTAATTTATATTGGTTTGAGTGATTTATTTCTTCTTACAATGTTTTTAGTTTGTATTTTTGGTAGTATCTAATCTTACTAGTCGTTTTTGTTTAATTCATTCGTCGTTCAGAAAAAAAAAATATGAGATGAGATCAAGTGTCTCAAGTGATTATCTTGTTTTAACGAAATAGTGGAAAAGGGCCAACTTTATTTTATTTTATTTATTATTATTATTATTATTATTTTTTTTGCGTGTGCGTCAAAATGAGCGTTAGAAAGGTGATTTTTAGAGACGGATTCTAAGGTCTAAGAAAAATTGCATAACATGTAAAAAGAGAGTAATTTGTGTAAGTCTAATTTCATCTTTTAAGATATTTGATACGTAAGATATGTAATCATCTCACCGATTAAGATGGGAGAGCAAGATATTTGATTTTTAAGATTTAAGATATATAATAATCTCACTCTATAAGATGGGAAAGCAACAATGAACAAAAAACCACAAAATTTTGTATTTTTTTTTTATACTTTTCTTCTTAATCTTTACAATATTGACCCTTATCTGTCACTGTAATTTTTTACACAAATTTAAGATGGTAAAATTACATTTTTTTTTATCTTGTAGTAACGATTATTTTTCTTGTTTACTTTTATGTGGAGAGTCATATAAACCCATTCCTGATCTATAAGTGTATTTTATTGCTCTATACACAAACTTAAGAGTGCGTTTTACATTTTTAATCTTTTAGAAAAACACTAGTTTTTCTATTTTTATTGTGGGGAAGTACTCATTGTCCGACATAATTTCTGCTGACCAAAATTATTTTTAAAAAAAATGTAATTTGATTACAGAGAGGATTTGAAGTTCGTCCCCTAAAACGTAATTTCTTATTTGAAAGTTTGATCTTTTGAACACGGTTGGTGGTTATCTTAAATGATATTACAACCAAAAATTATTACTTTTATGCAATTGCCCTAGTTTTAACATCCAACCATAACAATAACAAGAATCACATAGAGCTTTAATAAAAAGCAATATGCATAACATAGTTTCTACTACTATTATAAGAAACCAGCTCAACCACAAAAACAAAAGGAAGTGAATTGCTTTTATAATCGAAGACACCATTCACAATACAAATCAAGAAAATATACACACAGTCTCTTTTCCCATCAGATCTCCTGTTAGCTCTTCTTTATGACAACTTGTCACCAAGATTGTTTTTCTTTTAAGGATCTCAAATTCTAGAACATGTCTCTCCAACTAAGTCTTTAGGGTTATAAACAAACCATTGAAAGTAATCGTCCTCTATATTCTCTTTATCAGAACAAAAGGTAAAGAAAGGAAAAGTAATGTCATCAGTTCATTAAAACGTTTACCAATGGATCACCAATTGTTTATTAATTTTCTACTTAACGTAAAATTTAGCGACAGATAAGATCTAGTGTTTGGTTTTTTATTCAACAGGAATTATCAAGAAACATAACATTCACAAGGACTTTCTTCTAAAATCAATGAATAATCAATGGTTTTATCATTGGATAATAATCATCACATAAGCATAAATATGCATGTATGTAAGTCCTTTATTATTTATCATTTTTAATTATGTTGGAATATATAATCTTAGTATTGACCATATACCAAATTGATGCAACAAGATGATGGATAAATTAGTCATTTGAGTTTACTTGCAATAAGAGCACTAATATTGATTTTCATTGTTTCATTAAGGCACATAAAATACTAATACATACATTCGCATGCATATTAACAAAAAGAATACACATCAAGACTGCAAGGTTCTCTTATATCTACCCTACTCAAAAGTCCACCGTGAATACCCGACTACATTTACTAATTTACCCCTGATTTTCTATACTCTAATCCATAAAGGAGCACATGAGCGAAATTTTAACACCCTTTTGCACATTTCATGTTATTAACAAAAACCATTTTTGGAAAATCCAAACAAAACCCATCTTTCTAAACCAAAAGATCTTGTCCAGCCTTCGGGTAAGTTTTATCTTGATCAAGTTTCTTGGGTTGAAAACAAACAACTGAAGATGAGGATGTTTGAGTGTGAATTGAGTCTCGTGGGAATTCTGAGAGCATCTGAACAACCTCCCTCATTGTCGGTCTTTCAACACTGTTTTCCTGAATACATAACATAGCAATAAAGAACAAGTGCATCGCTTCATCTTGAGGAACATTAGCCAGTCTGGAATCGATGATACAACCGACTTCTTCTTTACGACATCTCGTTAATGTTTTAGCCCATTGTACAATATCTACACCGTCGCCAAATCCTCCTACAGGTCGCTTCCCAGTAATTAGTTCAAGCAGTACAACTCCAAAGCTATAAACATCGCTCTTTTCATCCACTCTTAAAGTGTAAGCATATTCTGTAAAAAAAATAATAAACATTTAATTAATGCTTAAACAATTATAAAAATATAAATCTTTAAAATGTAATAACAACTAAGAACTTAATTTCTATTGGTTATTTTGTTTTATGTAAGAAAATTGAAAAAATAATTGCTGTGATTTAAATAATGGTTACTACGTGGAAGATGATGTGGATGTGAATCAGCTTTCGCATGAAACGAAGCTGCAAGTAGACACGTGGATCTGATATCAGATTTTGTGTCGAGTTGCGGTCTGTGTCAGATTTTGACCCGGACGGATCCCACCGTCCATTTTTTCTGACCTTTGACAGGAGTGACTCGGTGCGGTTACCCATAAAATTCTGTTATCGTGCGCATCAAATCCAACGCCCTCTGTTTCATCTCACCTCTGTAGCACAAATCACGGGTGTCGTTCATGCGACACGTCACTTTCCCTATTTTAACTCTACACCTTCTAAATATACCAACAAATTTTAGGATTCGAAAGCTTTTTATGCAATTGGATTTGATTTTTTATTATATGTAACGGTTTCTAGGTGTATATGCCCTACGTCATTATGGAATTTTATATGTGTATCTATAAAACATTTTTGTTTTTCTGATTTTTTTGATTATATGTTTTTTTTTTGGTTATTATGTAGATTGGGAAAAAAAAATAAAGTATTCTTGTATAAACAAGAATTAACCCTAAAATTATGTAGGATTCATTTGTAGTAAAATAAAATAAAAATAGATGTTACATACCGGGTGCGATGTAACCATATGAACCCGCAATCGCAGACATGCATTCAGACGCACCACCATCAACTAAATACTTTGCGAGCCCGAAATCAGCTACATGAGCTTCATAGCTCGCATTTAACAAGATATTATTCGATTTCACATCTCGATGCACAATCAACGGTGAACAATCATGATGAAGGTAGCAGAGTCCTCGAGCTGCTTCAATCGATATCTTGTACCTTAAACGCCACCCTAAACTCCCTCCTTTACTTTTTGCATGTATTGCCTCTCCTAAGCTCCCGTTTCGCATGTACTCATACACAAGAAGGTTTGTGTCTTTGTTTGAGCAAAATGCCAATAATCTCACAATGTTTCTGTGTCGAATGTTGCCTAGGGTTCGGATTTCTGCTCTAAATCCATGGTCGTGAGTCGTGTTTCCAAAACCAACTAGTTTTTTAACTGCAATTTCCGTCCCACTAGGCATTTTACCGTGGTAGACGATTCCCGCCCCGCCTTGGCCAATTACATTACCGTCTTTAATGCATTCAAGAACGTCAGAAACCGTAAATTCGAGCTTTTGGAAGGATGTCATTTTCCAAGTATTTGTACCCGATTTTGTAAATGACTTGGCTTTGACCATGGCGACAACTGCAAAAACTAGAGAGCAGATAAGAAGGCCAAGCGCGAATATAAGCTTGAACCTTCCAGGCTTTTTGTTAGCGGAATCTTTGATTCCGCTAACATTGCAGGGATTATTCAATAATCGGCCACAAAGTTGAGGGTTGCCTGCAAACGAAGAAGCATTGAAATACGTGAATTGACCGGATTCGGGTAGTTTACCCGTGAGATCATTGAATGAAAAATCGGCAATTGTGAGACTTTTCATGGTTCCGATGGACTTCGGAATGGAATCACTCAAGCAGTTTCTCGACACGTTCAAGTAGTTCAAAATTCGGATATCTGAAATTTCGAGTGGAATTGAGCCGGAAAGATTGTTTTGGCTCAAGTCAAGGTAAGTGAGATGAACACAGTTTCCAATGTCCGGTGGGATTGCGCCGGAAAGGGAATTCCCACTTAGGTCAAGTTTCAATACCTGGTGGAGTTGGCCGATTGTCGCCGGAATTGGACCGGAGAATTTGTTTCCGGTGAGTAAAAGGATTTGGAGGGAAGAGAAATTTGAAAGGGAAGATGGTAAGGTACCCGAGAGTTGATTATATGATAAATTTAGCTGGCTTAGTTTAACAGGTCTTGAAGAAGGATTCTGGTTATCTGACAGATTACCGGACAAATAGTTGTTCTGCAACTCCAGTAGATTTAACTCCGGCAAGTAAATGAGTCCATCGGGGATACTACCATTCAAATAGTTCTCCCCTAATCTCACTCTAACTAGTGTTGAACAAGTACCCAAATCCTCTGGAATCGATCCAAACAAGAAATTTTTGAGGAGAATCAGGATTCTTAGCTGATTAGAGGCACAGAGATCACGAGGAATGGTACCAGTGAGCTTATTAGAAGACAAATCGATCTCTTGAAGATTCCGATTCCGACCAAGATTCTCTGGGATCACACCAGTGAAATTGTTACTCCAGAGAGCAAGTTTCTGCAGGTCTGGATAATCTGCAACGAAATCCGGTATGGACCCATGTAATCTGTTCATAAATAGATTCAAGAGCTTAAGATTTTTGAGATTTCCAAGCTCATTTGGGATTTCGCCGGAAAGGGCATTGGCAGAGAGGTCAAGATTCACCAAGCTTGTTAGATTCCCGAGCTGCTTCGGAATTGGGCCGGAAAGGAGATTGATGTGCAGGAAAATGGTGTCGATGGAGAGCAAATTTCCAAGTTCCGGGGGAATTGGTCCATCTAGCTCACATGACGAAAGATCCATGTGAACTAAATTGACTAATTTCCCGAATTCCTTCGGAATCCCACCTTCAAACACATTATAATAACCCATGTAAATCTCTTTCAAATTTGTAAGATTCCCCAATTCCGCCGGAATCTTCCCATGGAGGTCATTTCCGGCGAGTGACAAATACTCCAAACTAACCATTCTCCCGTAGCTCTCCGGGATTTTGCCATAGAAGAAATTGCCACCCAAATCCAAATACTTGAGCTTCTTGAGGCTCGTGATTCCCGTAGGCAGTGGAAACGACAAATTGTTGTTGTACGCATCAAGGACTTCCAAATTTTGCAGGTTTGCGTAATTCCATTCCAACCCACCACTGAATGCATTATTCGATATGTTTAGAAACCGGAGAGATGTCAAATTGGAGAGATTGATTTCCCCGGTGAAGTTATTGCCATCGAGGGAAAGCTCAGTAAGAGTGACGAGAGACGAAATAACAGGTGAAACAGAGCCATGGATTCTCATGTTTGACAAATCAAGTGAAATTACTCTGTTGTGAGAGCATTTGATTCCAACCCATGAACAAACAGAAGTAGGATTAGAGGAATTCCATGTGTCTAAAGCAAAAGGAATAGAATCAAAGCCTTGTTTGAGAGTGACCAAGGCATCAAAATCAGTTGAAACAGACGAAGGAATTGATAAACAGAGTGTAATGATTATGACAAACAAAGACAACATTTTTAGTGGGTTTTTTTGTTAATTTCTATGGGGAATTAGTTTGGAAGGATTTGTAGAAGAAACAAAATGATTTATGGGGTGGAATGGAAATGAGTTTCTTGAAAAGGAATGTAAAAGTGAATGGAATCTGAGAAACTTGAAGAGTGAGTAGGCTCAAAGAATCATACATCTTCAAAGAGAGTCTTCAAATTCAAGGAAGAAGCTAAACCCCTCCTTTTCCCCTTTCTTTCTCTCACACACACACTCTCTCTCTCTAAAAGTGGTGAGAAATGGAAAAAGGAATGGAATAGGTAATTCCTGTGACTATCAAGAGCTTCTTTAAGCAAAGTTGAAAGAGAAAGAGAGAGAAAGGAGAAAGGGAAATAAAAATAAAAACAGCCGTTGGGTAACAGAAATTTAAAGTCTCAAAGAGGTAATTTCATCCTGTCTACTAATAGAGCAATTATCCTAAACAACTTATACATTGTGCATCAAAAGGTGTACGTTACTTATATATCATGCATTAAAAGTTATACATTTGTTTGGATTTTGATGTGTTTGGCACTAGAAAAGAGATGGATTTTTGAGATTAGGAGGAAAGATAAAGTTGATGCTCTCCTTCTTTATACTTTAAAGTGACAAAAATACCCTTTAGCTTTAATCAAAGGGTAGCCATCTTTACTTTGAACGAGGGTAGACTAGGGAAACGAAAAGAGGTGATGAAATTTGCACTTTGGGTCATGAAGAATGGCTGAATAGTCACTTTTTATGTCATGATTGATATTCATGATCATGTATGCATATTTGATGACTCACATTAGATAATGTACATAATTGTAAAAGAGTGTTCCAAGGATGATGACGATGATTATTGCTCGTATGAAATATGTGTCATTTGGCCATGTTTGTCTCCACTCATCATCAACAAAAAAAATAGATATTAATTAATATCTTTAGACCATATCACTTACATTTTTCCTTTTCGCTTGGAACTCAAGATCTTAAGAGATAGAACAATATATATAATATATAATTATTTTCTTTATTTTTTTATAAAAATTTGGCAATTTTATTTAGATATTTTATCAAAAAGATACATTTTATCCAACATAAAATTGGATAGAAAGGTAAAATTGTCATTTTTATTCTTCAGTATATTCAGATGCATAATCAAACAATATCTTTTTATTTAGAGACAATTCAATCAAAACTTCGAACTCAGTCAAATCTTATTCAATTAGCAACTATCAAACAGTCTCTAAGTGAACTTAATAATAAAGCTAAAAGGCTCATACAATTGTTTGGTGTGTCTTACGCGATCATGATAAACATGACCTAAATGAAGTCATTTATAATATACTTATCTTTCTTAGCCCCAACAATCATTAAAAACGATCTCACCTTTGATTTTTGTTAATGTATCTTTCTTTGGATCCGACTAATCATTAAAAATACTCTTCAAGTATCTTTATCGAGTCATGAAGCAAATTATGAACGATCATGATTGTCAAAGTTGTGTAGCCCCTAACTAATTATGAACGATGATGATTTACAAATTGTTCCAAGTTTGATCGAGTATAATTCGTGTAGTCCCAAGCAATTATCATCAAGTAGGTTTATGAAAAGAAAAAAGTTCGTATATAAATATATGTTGCTATTTGAATGGACTAAAAAAGAAAAGTACAACCTCGAATCGTGGTGTGATATTTGTTTATGCATTGCACATGTACCCCAACTATTTGGAGATAGATAATACAGACAGAATTTTGTGCATTTATAGGAGGTAGCATAATACAACAAGAAACCAAAATTAATGGGTGTTTCTTTTAAAATAGATTTGGATGATCTTTTGTGGCAGTTTATAATCATAAATACTAATTAATTCTTTGAAATTATACAAAATACAACTATTATACATTAGTTGTTATAAAATTTCAATATTATACGTGTCATCATCTTTCTTAATAAAATTATATTTGATAGATTAGTTGAAAATTTAATTGCAAACTAATATTTCAGAAATAACCAATAAATGGTATATTTAGAGGATTTAAAAAAATAAAATTAAAGAAAACCTCAATAAGTTACCTTCAATATGTAAAATAACATAAAAGAACATGTAATAGATTATTATTTTAATAATTAATAAATGGTATATCTTAGAGGATTTTAAAAAAGCTAAATAAGTCCAATGAAATGTTAGTCTAAAAAAAATAACTTATAAACTACTTTTTATTTTACACAAAAAAAAATTAAAAATAAACCTTTTAAAAACACAATATATATATATATATATATATATATATATATATATATATATATATATATATATATATATATATATATATAGAGAGAGAGAGAGAGAGAGAGAGAGATAGGTAAGTTCAATTGAAATATTAGAAATTGGGGAATCATTCTTAGCCAATTATTTAATTAGCATCTTAGCATAAAATATACAGTGACAAACTTATAAATATAATATATTAACCTTCAATCACAGATATCATTTCTTCTGGATCTTTTATCTGTTCTTCATCAACATCAAATGTTATTCATTCATCTTGATTGTTCCTCTGTGTTCTTCATCAACATCATATGTTCTTCATCAACATCATACGTTCTACTACTTATTCACTATCAAAGCCACCGGTTCTTCATAAAAAAAGACATCGACCCTTTATAAAAACATTAATTCTTCATCAAAATCTGTGAGAACCCGAAAATTTCTAGCTTACATTCTTCATTCTTATCAAAGTTAAACTCGTTATTGCTATTTTTACCACTGTTTGGAGTTAAATAGAGTGTTTAAAGCCTAGTATAAGCAGGGTAGGAGTCGTGGGATAAGTATTGTGGGTGTATCGCCTTGGAGTTGAGCCAATCACACCAACACAAGGTGTGTGCGGCCGCACACAAGAATGTGCGGCCACACACCCATCCCAACCGCACACTCGCCTTATATATAGAACACTTGCCATTTGGAACACTTTCTACACTTACACAAAGCTAGGACCCGAAAATCCTCTAAAGTATCATCCAAATCTCCTTGAGGATCTTCATAAAAGGTAACATCTTACACCAAGAACAACAAGAACACTAGGTGTACGGCCACACACACCATGTATGGCCGCACACCCAACCGCACACACCATGTATGGCCGCACACACACATATAGTGTGTATTTTGACCATATACTCCTTTGTAAAGCCATATACCCCTTTATACAATCATATATGGTTGTAAGACTTCAATATAAGTGTTTACTAGTCCCTACGGTGGTCCCAGTTCAATAATTGGTTGATTTAAACACTAATTATATTCATATATGTATCATTATATGTTAAATAGGATCCATGTGTGTGTTCAAGCCTTCACTTGACACCTATCATCCTATACAATATGTTCATCCAAACCACTCACTACAGGTGAGTTCATACCCCTTAATTAACCTTTTAAATGTTTTTAAATGCTTTTATGGGGGGGGGGGGGGGATACAATTTGAATACTTATAAGTATAGTTATTATATCAATCACATGTGATTAATAACTACCAAACTAGTGGATTCTTACTGTCCAAACTGTTTACCAAATTGCTTTACTTCAAAACTGTTTTACAAACTCTTTTACTTGTCAAATACTTTACTTCAACTCTTTTACACTTATATTCTGTGTGTGTATATATATAGTTATATAAGTAGGACTGAAAGGACTTAGGACTGCTAGCCTACCCTGCTTCCTGTTCCTTGTTTGGTTGTGGACTTAGGGTATTAAGGTTAGTTGTCCGAAGGTCGTTTGAATCCTAGTTATATATTATGTATATGTATATAGATATAAAAGGTTATTTCCTTCATTACCATTCCATGCCCTTGGGTAGCAAGGGTTTCAAACATGATCATACATTGCTAGTAAACTACTACAGGAGTAGTTTAGAATGATACTAATACTAGTACTAGAACAATGAAACCTACAATGAGTCAGTTCATACATGAGTTAAAGGATACAATGCCCTTGGGTAGCGAGGGTATACAAACATGTTAACACTATGATGAGAAACAAACAAAAGGCACTATGACGAGAAACAAACATACATGCTAGACAGAGAAAGAACACACAATACAGCTAGCACACATACATTACATATACATTAACACAGTTATATGAGCCATTAAACAGGGGCATGGCACTACCTGCCATGACTGTTTTTGTATTAGAATCTCCTTAATTGGGGAGCGTATGAGTTTGAGTATAGATCTATACTGGATTGACTATCCTACACCTTGTTGCTCGCTACAATGGGACTTGCAAGTCTACGGGTGCCAAACATAATTTTTACGGCATCTTACATTTTCGTTTTACTATTGAGTCGGTAGCAAGATACAGGCCGATCACATGTTACCTTAAAATTTACAATTGCTTAAGGTAGTTAGTACAACAGCAGTTACTTAATACAACACTACAGTACTATAATATTTTTCCCATTACATTCACTTCGTGAACATGCACACGATGCACAATAATGTACAAAAAAAACTATATTTTTGGTTAATGATAGTCGGATTTGGGAAAATACACACTCTTACATGAGACACACACACACAGATACTAGATGCCTTGGTGAAAGGCTAATTTTAGTAGAAAACATAGGGTTTTCTAGGAGAGTTCAAACAAATACAAACTTCACAAAACTTATACATTACATCTTACAAATGCTTTCATACAAGCACAGACACTAATATACTTATGATCTCACCAGCTTTAAAGCTGATACTCGCTATCAAAATAACTTGTATTCTCAGGTCAGCAGTAGACAGGTACAGGTGTCAGGTTTTTAGAAGAAGGAGCTCGTTCAAGACTCCTCTTTTATTTTGATGTATATTATTTTTGGTGTCTATATAACTTGACAGAACACACTTGTATGAAATTATACTATTAACGCAATGGATGATGTTGTTGCTTGTTTACTACTTTGCATTGTTCTGATACTATGCATGATGTCCTCCACCCCAGAACGTTTCCGCCATTCATCGGTTTTGGGGGTGTGACAGATTGGTATCAGAGCATTGTTTATAGTGAATCGAGTGTATCAACCCATAAAAAGATATATGAACTATAAACGCAAGCGGGATTAAAATACTCTGATAAAGAGTTTATACTTTTAAATAATAAAATATTTAACCAAGTATACATACCTGTATTCATACTAAAATCAATGTCACTAGGACAGAACAAAAGTATTACGATTGTTGAACATCACAAGTAGACTTAGATACATATGGTCAACCCTGGGAAGATGTAGCCTGATCAACTACATTATCCGAGGAGTGACTAGCATGTGCCTAAGGATGGTTTTCAGGTTGCAACAAATCTAAAAACTTACCAACACTACCACAATAAGATCAGTAGAACATAACCCGAAACTTAAAATACTATGGGGGTATTTTGTGATACTATAATTACTTATCTGAGAACTAAAGGTCTTTATTAGTATGTCAATGGTTGTCCAGTGGATACACTAAGGTTATATGTACCTAGGGTGTCATAGACTAAGAATCTGTGACTCTTTGCTTTATTTCCTGTCCTCGTTGGGTTGTGGGCTTAGAGTTAGGATCACTTATTCGAAGGTCTATCATGTTCCAGAATACGTATAACTGGTATGCCCGTACTTTCCACCCAATGGAAATGTTGGATGGCTTGAAGCATAGTCCGATGATGAGCATCAAATCCCTTTGGATGATCATCAAGCAGAAGGCTTCTCGGATGGATCTGACTCCGAGCCCGAAGTCAACAACCTACCTCAAGTAGGTCAAGCCCCGAATAACAACCCCCGACCCGCATTTCAAGGACCCACACCTCTGTGGGCTACAAAATTGAATACATGGAGCCAGAAACAGGGTCAATCCATTCTCTACAATGGAGACAGAAGTTTCTACAACCTCACCGAGGGAGGTTCTGCTGACAGGGTCCTACCCGTCATGGTTCGTAGGGTTTCTCGGAACACGATATTGGGTCAATCAACTATCAATCGAGTCTTGGAGAGTGACACCAACTCTGGCGTTAACACTGTCCGCATTCGCCAACTAGATTCTGCTCACGGAAGGGCTCTGGTTCACAATGTAGCACTTCAGAGGGAACTCGCTGAAACCCGAGCAGAAGTCAGAGAACTTCGAGCTCAGCAAGCAAGAACTGATAGGCGCATGAGGGACATAGAATGTCTCCTGTCGGGATCAAGAACTCACTCTGGTAGTTCTCGTCGCCGATAGATTCTCATCAACTTCTCTCTTTTGGATATAACCTAGTTATGTAAAACTCTGGTCTAATTCCCTATCTTTGTAAATCATAGGCTTGTTAGGTCTTGGTTAGGTTGTAATTCTGTCAAAATTTTCCCATTTTGGTTGATGTAAGGCCTCCTACTGTTGACCGTTTTTCTAGAACTTGTTACATCTATAATTCCAATAATATTGACAGGTACCTAATCTTATGGGAATTATTATCCAAATGTGATCATCTATTGGTTCTAGATCTACATTCAATCGTATTGTTGGGCTATGATGAGTTAGTCCATGAGTCATTCTCATCAATTCTCCCATTAAATTATTATCAATGTTTTCGTCTTCATAAATTTTTAGATCAAAGATGCCGCCCCGCAGAAATCCAAGGAGAAACCCTAATAACAAAACACCACCTCCTCCACCTCCTCAAACACCTACTCCTCAGTTCGACACGATAGCCTTGAATGCTGCTGTAGCTGCAGCTGTGGCTACGGCCATGGGTCAATATCATTCATCTGGTTCCACTGGAGGAGGAACCCTTGTTCAGTCTATTCAGGTTGAATCTCCTGTGTGCTCGAGAGAGTGCTCCTACAAGGACTTCACCAACTGTAAGCCATTATCCTTCAAGGGGACTGGCGGAGTCATTGCCCTCTCGAAATGGTTCGAGTAAACCAAATCGGTTTTCAAAATCTGCTCCTGTCCAGAGGAGAGCAAGGTCAAGTTCGCGGCTTGCACCTTTGAAACAAAAACCCTAACATGGTGGAATATCCATGTTAATTCTCTATCTCTCATAACAGCTAATGCTATAGGCTGGGATACTTTGAAAGACCTCATGATTGAGGAGTACTTCCCAAGGGGAGAGATACAGAAGTTGGAAGAAGAACTGTGTAGCCTAACCATGAAGGGCTCCAACGTAACCGCCTATACCGCCAGATTCTGTGAACTAGTGGCCCTCTGTCCCAACATGGTTCATATAGAGGGAAAGAAGATTGAAATATACATATGGGGGCTGGTGCCGCCGTACCAGGGAAATGTCTTGGCATCACACCCCGCTACATTTGATAGTGCCAAACGATTGGCACAGCGACTCATAGACCATGGGGTTCGTACCCCCGCCGCAACAACAACAACCCTAGCCATCTCAAAACCCACAAGAACTGCTGGTTCCAAGCGGAAGTTTTGGGATGACAAGAAGAAGGCTAAGGCTACCAAAAAGCAGCAAGTCGTGGCAGTACATGCTACGATAGCACCTGCCGCTGCTGCTCCGGTAAAGCAGTACGCTAGAAGTTTGCCCAAGTGCAACAAATGCAACTTCCATCACGTCGGTGCCTGCCGGGAAATGCAGTGTTTGAACTGCAACAGGAAGGGGCACACTGCCCTTTTTGTAAAGCCTCGGTGAAGCCAATCAACCAAGTCTCCGGTGCAGGAGTGGGTCAAGCTTGCTACGGATGTGGCGAGGTAGGCCTCTACAAAAGGAACTACCCGAAGGCAGGGTTTGCTGGTGGAGTGGAAAGAGTACAGTGGTCACTGGTACGTTTCTCCTCGATAACGCTTATGCATGCATTCTATTTGATAGTGGAGCGGAGAGAAGTTTCGTGAACCAAAATTTTGCTCATTTACTTAAGCAAAAATCACGAGCACTTAAAGAACCATTCACTGTAGAAATGGCTAATGGAAAGACAGAGAGCACTAGCAGTAATTTGTAGGGTGTACCCTAACTTTAGACAACCATTCATTTTCGATCGATCTCATGCCAGTCTCAATTAAAAGTTTCGACGTCATTATTGGCATGGATTGGTTGAGTTCTCACCGTGCCGACATCATGTGTTACGAAAAGGCTGTTCGCCTAAATCTACCGTCTGGCGAAACCCTAATAGTTTATGACGAAAAACCTGGCACGAAAATTTGTATCATCTCGAGCATTCAAGCTCAGAAATTCTTGCGAAAGGAATGTCGAGCATTCCTTGCTCATGTGGTCGATGTGAGCCAAGAAACGAAAGACATTCAGCACATTCCAGTAGTACGCGACTTTCCCAACATCTTTCCAGAAGAACTCCTAGGATTACCTCCTTAACGTCAAATCGAGTTCCGAATTGACTTAGTTCCAGGGGCTACCCCAGTAGCCAAATCACCATATCATCTAGCACCTACAGAGATGCAAGAATTGTCCTGTCAACTTAACGAACTGCTCAGCAAGGGCTTTATAAGACCAAGCTTCTCACCTTGGGGAGCTCCAGTCTTGTTTGTCAAGAAGAAATACGGATCATTTCGTATGTGCATCGACTACAGGGAGCTCAACAAACTTACCGTCAAAAATCGTTATCCGTTGCCTTGAATCGACGACTTATTTGATCAACTTTAAGGGGCGAAATTCTTTTCAAAAATCGACTTAAGATCCGAATATCACCAACTACGAGCGCTAGGGGAGGATGTTCCGAATATAGCCTTCCGAACTCGTTATGGGTACTATGAATTCGTAGTGATGCCGTTCGGATTAACAAACGCGCCCGCAGTATTCATGGACTTAATGAATCGGGTGTGTCATCCTTACTTGGATCAGTTCGTCATCGTTTTCATTGATGACATACTGATCTACTCTCATAGTAAGGAGGAGCATAGTCAATATTTGCAACAAGTTCTTGAAACATTACGTTCGGAGAAACACTACGTGAAGTTCTCGAAATGCGGATTTTGGATCCGACGAGTCGAATTCTTAGGGCACGTGGTTAGTGAAGAAGGAATACACGTGGACCCTTGCAAAATCAAAGCCATTGAGAACTGGTCAGCATCGAAGACACATACAAAAACTTGCCAATTTCTAGGCCTCGCTGGCTACTATCGCAGATGCATTCAGAACTTCTCCCGCATTGCGAATCCTCTTACAACACTGACTCAGAAGGGCGTGGCCTTTGACTGGGAAGAGAAACAGGAAAGAGCGTTTCAAACGCTCAAACGAGCCTTGTGCACTACACCAATACTATCCCTCCCCGAAGGAATAGAAGACTTTGTTGTCTATTGCGATGCTTCGAATCAGGGGTTCAGATGTGTACTGATGCAGCGAGGTAAGGTCATCGTATGTGCCTCGAGATAACTGAAGACACATGAGGTCAACTATATGACCCACGATCTTGAACTAGGAGCAGTTGTGTTTGCTTTAAAGATCTGGAGACATTACTTGTATGGTATGAAGAGAACTATCTTTACAGACCACAAAAGCCTGCAACACATATTCGATCAGAAGGAGCTCAACATGAGACAACAACGGTGGGTCGAGCTACTCAGTGATTACGAATGCAAAATTCGTTATCATACGGGTAAAGCCAACGTAGTAGCTGACGCCCTAAGTCATAAGGAATATTCTGGTCGTAGATTCAAATCATTGACTATGACTATCCATTCACACTTGTCCACACAAATTAAGACCACTCAGCTCGATGCTTTGAAGCCTGAAAACGTGGCGGGTGAATCCCTGAGAGGAATGGATAAGAACTTGGAGGTTAAGGGTGGCAGAGCTTATTATTTCATGGATCGAATCTGGACCCCGAAACTCGGTGGTTTCAGAGACTTGGTCATGAACAAGGAACAAAACACTTGGTATTCCGTACACCCAGGTTCAGATAAGATGTATCTGGATCTTAAAAAGTTATACTTGTGGCCTAACATGAAAGCAGAGATTGCTACCTTCGTGAGTAAATGCCTTACTTGAGCAAAGGTCAAGGTCGAATACCAGAAATCCTCCGGTCTACTGCAACAACCTGAGATCCCGGAATGGAAGTGGGAGCGGATCACTATGGACTTCATAACCAAGTTGTCCAAGGAAATGGGTGGACTTGATACCATATGGGTCATCGTCGATAGATTGACCAAGTCCGCACACTTCCTGCCGATCAAGGAAACAGACAAGATGGAGAAACTTACAAGAACTTACATTAGGGAGATTGTACGACTGCACGGTGTTCCCTTATCCGTTATCTCGGACACGGATAGTAGGTTCACTTCTAGGTTCTGGAAGTCGCTACAAAGTTCCTTAGGAACTAGGCTAGACATGAGTACAACCTACCATCCACAGACCGAAGGACAAAGTGGGAGGACTATGCAAACCTTAGAGGATATGTTGCGAGCCTGCGTGATAGACTTTGGGAAAGCATGGGATGATCATTTACCCCTTGTCGAATTTTCCTACAACAATAGCTATCACACAAGAATAAAGGTTGCTCCATTTGAAGCCCTCTATGGCCGAAAGTAGAGATCCCCTCTGTGCTGGGTTGAGGTGGGTGATACCCAGTTAGCTAAAGGGCGAGTCCCTTACAGCACTCTCACAGGTCCGAAGATCATACGGGAAACGACGGAGAAGATTGTTCAGATCCGTGAATGATTGAAAGCCTCCAGAGACCGACAGAAAAACTACGCTAATAAACGAAGGAAACCATTGGAATTCCAGGTGGGCGACCGTGTTCTATTGAAGGTCTCACCCTGGAAGGGCTTGATACGCTTTGGAAAGCGTGGAAAGCTAAATCCAAGGTACATAGGACCTTTTTAGATTTTCGCAAGAATCGGTCCTGTATCTTACAAACTTAACTTACTGCGTGAACTCAGTAACGTACATTCTACTTTCCACGTCTTGAACTTGAAAAAGTGTCTGTCCGACGAGACTCTAGTAATCCCACTCGATGAGATCGAGATTAACGAGAGTCTCAACTTCGTGGAAGAACCCGTAGAGATCATGGACCGAGAGGTCAAGCAAACGTAACAAATCTGTATCCAGATAGTGAAGGTTCGCTGGAACGCCAAGTGAGGACCTGATTTCACTTGGGAGCAAGAGGATAAGATTAAACTGAAATATCCTCATCCTTTTACTTAATTATTTGTAAGAACTTATTTGCTTAAACTCTAATTTCGGGATGAAATTTCCTCTAACGGGGGGATGATGTGACAATCTGAAAATTTCTATCTTACATTCTTCATTCTTATCAAAGTTAAACTCGTTTTTGCTATTTTGTAGCACTGTTTGGATTCAAATTGAGTGTTTAAAGCCTAGTATAAGCAGGGTAGGAGTCGTGGGATAAGTATTGTGGGTGTATCCCCTTGGAGTTGAGCCAATCACACCAACACAAGGTGTGTGCGGCCGCACACAAGAGTGTGAAACCACACACCCATCCCAACCGCACACTCGCCCTATATATAGAACACTTAGCCATATGGAACACTTTCTACACTTCCACAAAGCTAGGACCCGACAATCCTATCAAGTATCATCCAAATCTCCTTGAGGATCTTCATAAAAGGTAACATCTTACACCAAGAACACCAAGAACACTAGGTGTACGGCCGCACACACCATGTATGGCCGCACACCCAACCGCACACACCATGTATGGCTGCACACACACATACAGTGTGTATTTTGACCATAAACTCCTTTGTAAAGCCATATATCCCCTTCATACAATCATGTTAGGTTGTAACACTTCAATATAAGTGTTTATTAGTCCCTAAGGTGGTCCTAATTCAATAATTAGTTGATTTAAACACTAATTATATTTATATATGTATCATTATATGTTAAATAGGATCCGTGTGTGTGTTCAAGCCTTCACTTGACACCTATCATCCTATACAATATGTTCATCCAAACCACTCAGTACAGGTGAGTTCATACCCCTTAACTAACCTTTTAATTGTTTTTAAATGCTTTTAGGGGGGGGGGGGATACAAGTTGAATACTTATAGTTACTATATCAATCACATGTCATTAATAACTACCAAACTAGTGGATTCTTACTGTCTAAATTGTTTACCAAACTGCTTTACTTCAAAATTGTTTTACAAACTCTTACTTGTCATATACTTTACATAAACTCTTTTACACTTATATTCTATGTATCTATATAGATATAGTTATATAAGTAGGACTGACAGGACTTAGGACTGCTAGCCTACCCTGCTTCCTGTTCCTTGTTTGGTTGTGGACTTAGGGTATCAAGGTTAGTTGTCCAAAGGTCGTTTGAATCCTAGTTATATATTATGTATATGTATATAGAGATAAAAGGTTATTTCCTTCATTACCATTCGATGCGCTTGGGTAGCAAGGGTATTCAAACATGATCATACATTACTAGTAAACTACTATAGGAGTAGTTTAGAATGATACTAATACTAGTACTAGAACAATGAAACCTACAATGAGTCAGTTCATACATGAGTCAAAGGATACAATGTCCTTGGGTAACGTGCGTATACAAACATGTTAACACTATGATGAGAAACAAACAAAACACACTATGACGAGAAACAAACATACAAGCTAGATAGAGAAAGAACGCACAATACAGATAGCACATATATACATTACATATAAATTAACACAGTTATGTGAGCCATTAAACAGGGGCATGGCACTACCTGCCATGACTGATTTTGTATTAGAATCTCCTTAATTGGGGAGCGTATGAGTTTGAGTATAGATCTATACTGGATTGACTATCCTACACCTTGTTGCTCGCTATAATGGGACGTGCAAGTCTACGGGTGCCAAACATAATTTTTACGGCATCTTACATTTTCGTTTTACTATTGAGTCGGTAGCAATATACATGCCGATCACATGTTACATTAAAATTTACAATTGCTTAAGGTAGTTAGTACAACAGTAGTTACTTAATACAACACTACAATACTATAATATTTTTCCCATTACATTCACTTCGTGAACATGCACACGATGCACGGTAATGTACAAAAAAACTATATTTTTGGTTAATGATAGTCGGATTTGGGAAAATACACACTCTTACATGAGACACACACATATATACTATATGCCTTGGTAAAAGGCTACTTTTAGTAGAAAACATAGGGTTTTCTAGGAGAGTTCAAACAAATACAAACTTCACAAAACTTATACATTACATCTTACAACCATCTTACAAATGCTTTCATACAAGCACACACACTAATATACTTATGATCTTACCACTTTAAAGCTGATACTCGCTTTCAAAATAACTTGTATTCTCAGGTCACCAGTAGAGACGTACATGTGCCAGGTTTTGAGAAGAAGGAGCTTGTTCAAGACTCGTCTTTTATTTTGATGTATATTATTTTGGGTGTCTATATTACTTGACAAAACACACTTGTATGAAATTATACTATTAATGCAATTGATGATGTTGTTGCTTGTTTACTACTTTGCATTGTTGTGATATTGTACATGACGTCCTCCACCCCAAAACGTTTCCGCCATTCATCGATTTTGGGGGTGTGACAAAATCTTCGTTTATTCATCAAAATGTTGTGATTCATCACTAAAAACATTTATTCGGAGTATTAAGTGTAAATCGTGATTCAAGCTTGTCCAGTTTCGTTGATATCAAGCAAAATCGTTTAAAATAATCCATATTTATCGATGTCACATCATTTAGCGATCACCAATCATCGAAACCTCATCAATATCAAACAACAGATAACAATCGAAAGTGCATCAACATAACCATATATTTGAAGAATTTTTTAAAATCGTATTTGAGGTTTGATAAACTTCATTTTTCATACATTTTTTCACAATTTGTGATATAAACCTATTGATTATTAATCGATGTTAATAGGATTTGATTTGTTTTGTAATTACTGGCTTCAATTGTGAATTTTTTATCATAGTTATATAAGTTAATTTATTTGCATGCTAACTGTTTGATGAAATGCATAAACTAAATATATCACGTAACATTCACAAGTGAATACGCCTTTACACAAGGATCAATGTATATATTTTGAAAAACATAGAGCAACTATGTAATTTATATGTGAATAATAGATAAAAAAAATATTCACATGCGAATACATGTAATACGTCATTTTGAGGTCCTAAGCAAGTTTGTAATTCATATTTGAATAACATATAAGAATTATATCCGCATGTGAACATATGTAATATTCACAAATGATATATATATATATATATATATATATATATATATATATATATATATATATATATATATATATATATATATATGTAATAACCAAATGTGAATATATATATATATATATATATATATATATATATATATATATATATATATATATTATTCACAAATAAATAAAATTTTCAATAAAACCGAGGACTACAAAATATATAAAATTAAAGATAAAAAAGTATTTGATAAGAATATATATATTTATTCACATGCAACTAATATTTTTAGGTTTATAAAATAATTATATAAGCATATATATATTTTTATTAATGTTATATTCATTTGTGAATAAATGATAACTTTTTTCGGAAAATTATAAAAAATACAAAAACGTCATTTTGAGGCCCTAAACAGTCTCAAATGGCCGAAAAACACCGTACGTCACAGCAAAGCAGTGAGTTTTGTAAATCGCACCATTTTACATCAAATATGTGAATTTCGTCCAATTCCGAGACTAAACTTCATTGCGGCAAATTGTTTTGATGATGTCACTAAATTTTTATTCCTACTAGTGGCATCATCATGACATGCTATTTATTCATATATGAATAAAGTTTAGAAATCATTACAGACGTATTTAGTGATGATGTTACTAACTTCAAACCCACTGGTAAAAAACATAATTGTAATCTGTTATTTTTATTTATGTGAATAAACTATACATATTAATTTATTTATTTTTTGAATACAACCTTCATATATAAAAATAAATAATACACTATAAGAATTGGTTTGTGAATAGTTTTTTGTATATTGTAACATTATTATTTTACATGTAAAATCAATATTATAGTAAGACAAACAACATTGTATTGGCTAATGGATATCATTTGCATTTGAATTTAACACGATCAAAATGAAGAATATATTAAATTGTATAACATTTACACGTGAATATAAAAACATATTGTGTTCGTGAATGATATCTTCTCAATTACGTCAACCAATCGTCAACCACCAGGATATGAACCAACCATTGATTAAAATGTTATTCTTTTATTGAGTTATAACGATACCTGAAAAACATATGAATGAACATAAAAATGTTAAGAGTATACTTTTAGTTCATAATAATAGTGATTTATCACATGGTATATTCACACATGAATGTATAATCATATGTGAATATTATATGATATATGTTGTTTATATTGTATATTTACATGTGATATTAATAAGTATATTCACAAATGAATATTAAATAGTATATTCACATATGAATATTATATGGTAGATTCATATGTGAATATTATATGGTATATTTACTTGTGAATATTACACATTCTAGTCACATCCAAATATTACATGGTACATTCATTCATTAATATTACACAATATATTCGCATATGAATAATATATAGTATATACGCTTGTGAATATGATAAAGTATATTCATATATAAATATTAAACGATTCATTCACTTGTGAATATTACATAGTATTTTCACTTGTAAGTATTAGATGATATATTCAATTATGAATATTAGATGGTATATTCATATGTGAATATTACACAATTTATTCACATATGAATATTACACATGATATTAACATATGAATATTACAAGGTATATTCACAAATATATATAGTTTTTATATGTTACTCACATATGAATAACATATAAAATTATATATTTGTTTTGTGTTTTAATAATCATATACTGATTAAGGTGCGAAAACATATTCATATGTGAATATAACGTGGTAATTTAGTTTATGCATTTCATCAAACAGTTGGAGTGCATACAAGTAAGCTTTTTTTAAACATGTGAAAAACATGATACTTTGACTATTTAGAACTTACAAAATAGTATATTGATAGAGAAATATATGAAATTTTTCAAAAAAAAAAAATGATTTGATGTTTTTCTAACCTTAATTTCAAAGTTTTGTATGATGATCGATGTTGACTGAATGATATGAAGTGAATTTGTTGTTGATTATCGATGATGTTGATCTAATGACATTGAGAGTATAATTAATCATAGATGTTGAAGATATGCTCGTATTCAAGCATAATTGAAGGTTGGATTGAAAGAAACAAAAACAAATTTTTTTGTCTACTGTTGAATGATGTTGATGAACGTGTTTTTGATGAAGATGGATGATTAAATAACACTAGATGATGTTGATCGATGATTTAATTGAAGAAATCTTAATGATTGTTGAAGGTTGGAGAAGAAATTTGGATGATGAACGATCGAGTAGTAATGAATTTGAATTGTTATCAAATTATCCACAATTACGTATCTGTGATTGAAGAATATCATATCATATTTACAAGTTTGCCACCATGTATTTTATGTTAAGATGCTAATTAAATGATTGACTGAGAATGATTCCCCCATTCTCAACCTTTTTTGCCACCATGTATTTTATGTTAAGATGCTAATTAAATAATTGACTGAGAATGCTAATTAAATGATTGACTAAGAATGATTCCCCCATTCCCCCATATTTACAAGTTTGCCACCAAAGCAGTGTTATGATCTGTGTAAAATTCTCAGCAATACCTAATACTTCTTACAAGCTTGGAAACATAAAGCTATGATTTTTACAGTTTATATCAGAGTTAAATCTCAAACACAGAACCAATATGATACTTGTTACTTATTACAAGTTGACAACAACAATTACGAATTCTATTTACTGATTAACTGGAATGATAAAACCCTAGCTAAGTGATCATACTAAAAAGAAATAAAAATCAAACGTTCATTAAGCTCAAAATTGAAAAATCTATATAGAAACACAAAAAGAAAAAGATCTAATAACTAATTACATGAAAAGTACTAGTCTATACAGAACTGAAAACTAAGGTTTTAGCGAGACATGGCTAAAATCTAATCCAGAATAATAAAAAGAAACATTAAACTACTTAATCTTAATAAACTAAACGTGTGAAATGATCTATAACCTTCAAATCTTCAGAAAGTGATGACAAGTGTAAAAAAATCGCATTCGGAAAGGGTTTTCATTGTCTGGAATCGTCTCTAGAATTGATTTAGAGGGTATTTAGTATTTATATCTAAAACACTATTCGTTTTTCCATCTCACACTTCCATTGTAAAAATTATTCGACCCTATGTTGGTTCATATTTCAAAAATATTTAAAGCACTTCAGAAATGGAAAGATAATTCTTAAAATTGATTGTAATGAGACTGTTATTTTCGGTAACTATCACGCTTCATCTTAACAAAGCTATTGAATGTAAATAATATCTTCATCTCATGTAAAAAAATTCTTTTTTTATCAATTTTTTTTTTGGAAAATTTTAAAAAATTAATATTCAAAAACTAAAAATAAAAATAACTAGAAATAAAATATTTTTGGGTTTTTTTCTTTATGAATGCAGACAAATAAAAAGAAAAATATTTTTTTGGATTTTTCGAATTTATTTTATGCAAATGCAATCCAGAAAATAAAATGCACAAAGAAAAATAAAATTTTAAATTTTTAACAAAAAATGCAAAGTTTTACACTAGCCCTCTTCCCAAGCTTATATACACTGTCCTCAATGTTCAGAGAGGAATGAACAGTTCAATAAAACATGTAAAAAAATGGTACAACTAAGAATGAATGTACCTAATAAGTTCTGCAAAAATCTGATTTTGACAATGAATGACGAAAAATATGAATTTCAGCAACCCTGAAGATCCTCTTATTCCCTAAGCTTGCTTGGAACTGCGACCATCTCTTTATTAAAAGCATGAAAGAACTAAAAACTACTCATCGGATTGCCTCCCAGAAAACCGCCCTTTCTTAAGGTCGTTGGCTCGACCATGCCCGGAGACTAGATTAGTTGTACATAAAGATTTTGACAGAAAACAATTAGCTGTACCGTATCCCCAGCAAAGACGCTAATTTGTTAACACGCTGTCGCGGGCGTATTAAGCAAATAAAATTTTCGCTGTTGGTTGCACTAATAATATAGCACAGTGAAGCAGGGTCGAATCCCCAGAGACATAGCTTAACGGTTAATGTATTTTTGCATCAAACACATTCTAGTCAAAACAGAAATTATATAAAAAAAGGTTTTTTTTTAAATTAAAATAAAAACTAAAATTACAGTGAAAATAAACTAAACAGAATTCAATAATAAAAATGATTTCGATTCTGTTGCGACTTTCCTAATCATGCAATCAGCTTAGATTTGGTTATTCAGAATGTGTTCTATCTAAGCTTGTACTGAAAAAAACTAAAAATATCTATTATAATCTCTTTTTCCTAAATTAGTTAACCAAAACAAACTCTTTGAATTAACCCAAACTTTTTACTATTCAATTAAACAAGCTCTTAATTAAATCAGAAAAGCAACTTTATAATCTATGTAAAATTCTCAGTAATACCCAATACTTCTCAAAAGCTTGGAAGCGTAAATATATGATTCTTACCGTTTATATGAGAGTTAAATCTCAAACACGAAACCAATTTGATACTTGTTACTTATTACCAATCGACAAGAGAAATTACAGATTCTATTAACTAATTAACTGGAATGATAAAACCTTGGCTAGGTGATCAGATTAACAAGAATTAAAAATCAAATGTTCATTAAGCTCAAAACTGAAAAATCTAGATAGAAACAAAAATTGAAAACCAGATCTGATAACTAATTAAGTGAAAAGTACTAGTTTATGCAGAACTGAAAACTTGGGTTTTAGCCAGACCTGGCTAAAATCTAATCTAGAACAATAAAAAGAAACATGAAACTACTTAATCTTTATAAACTAAACGTGGGAGATGATCCATAACCTTCAGATCTTAAAAAAAATGATGAAAAGTGCAAAAAATTGCCTTCAAAAGGGTTTTTCGTCATCTGGAATCAACTTAGAGGGAATCTGGTATTTATATAATATTTTGGGTAGAAATAAGGATTCTGGCAGTAAGCACGGCTCGTGCTTAGGGGGCACGCCCGTGCCAGGTCATCGCAATTGAGAATTCGGAAAAAATCAGAAAAAACCAAAAATCTAGACTTTGTTGGGTAACTACGACATGTGCTTGGGCTTCGCAAGTTAAACTACTGAAATAAAGGCATATGGAGGAAGGCACGGCCCGTGCTTGGGAGTCTTGGCTCCGGGTCTGTTTCGTAAGTGAAGAGCGGCCCATTTTTGGTGAGTTATAGCCCGTATTTGGTCTTTTTTTAGCTTTTTGGCTCCAAATATGCTCCAAAAACTTCCGCTCAACTTCAAATAACTTGAAAATAAACACCTTAACATGAGCATAATTCTTACGAAATACAAAGAGTTGAAAATTATTTAAACTAATTCACATGAAAAAGCATAAAAATGATGCAAAATGCTAATAAAAACTACCCTAAAATATGCATAAAATTTCATCTATCAGCCATGCCAATGGCATACAGCTAAAACAAGTTGTGTCATGCCAATGACATGCACCAGATTGGAATTCTTGCATCATTTATATAGATTACCATTGTTACTTCACTTATAATAATTAAAGGTTAGATTCATCACCAAAATCATTTACATACTTCTAATCATCTATCTTAGGCTTAAGCGTGTACGACTACCGAAGGGTCATGGTGGAGTGATGTGGCCTTAGTGGTGGCTCAGCTACACCATGCTCATGTAGTGCATGGGACCACACATGGCCCAAAACACAGGTATCTACCACCAAGCAAAAAAGCAACCTTGTGAAAAGTTGACCGTTTGACATATATATATATATATATATATATATATATATATATATATATATATATATATAAAGTTTAAATGGTTTAAACCTTTTTTTTTTATCATTTTTGTATATACTCAACCATTTTATAAAACTATCATAAAAGTCTCTCAACCATATATTCAACCATGCTGTTAATTTTTATATTCAATTAAATTTTTATATTTATTATTATTAATTGCTATGTTTATAAGGTTTTTTTTAACATAAATGTTTTTAAATAGTATAAAAATGTTGGTGAAAGTGTGGGTTGGTAGTATGTCCTCCAAAGTGAAAAACTGAAATGATATGAAAAGTTGAGTGAATTATTGATACAACGTTGATGTGGTGGTATGCCCACCACCCTTGTAGTATAAATTTTAGAGCATTGAGTATGTATTCTAACTGAACCTATATAAGTATCAATTCGTAGGGTCTAGAACGACAAAAGTTTAACCATGGTTCACATGATTAAGGTAATTGAGTTATGCCGACCACATGGACCAGAAAGGTTCTATGAATTTTGGAATATTAAAACTTACAAAATACACAAGATCTATTGTTAGGGTGCAAAGTCACGCTTGGATGAGGCTTTACCCACTTGTGTGTTTAATGAGTTGCTTTTCCGTTATAAGGAAGTGAGTGGCACTCATTTTATAAAAAGGAACCATTTGGAGTGTTAGACTAGAGAGAGAAATTGTGTACAAACCCATTTGTATAATCTTTCTAGATCTAATATGAGCTTACATAGATTTATTTACTCCTTGTGTTCTTGATTTTACATGTTGATTCACTAGATCTTTCATATTCCGCACATGCCATCTGAATCAACACCACATCATCTGTATGTACTGAAAACGAGCCTACACATGTATACAACCCAGAGGTCATGAAGTTCAAGCTAACCTCTACGAACTCCATACTCTGGACACCTATGGTCTCTAACTTAAAATCTATGGCCCTCCATCTTTGGTTCAAATCTTAGTCCTCCATCTCTGATCTAATCCATAATCTATGATGAAAAAATAGGATTATTCCTCATGCATTGCCCTTAATACACCACAAGGGCTACCCTTCCTTGAATTTCATCTGTTCTTTTGAGGGGATACATTGCAAAGTTTCAGTAGCATCAATACAAACCAAGATATATTCGCCTTTACAACTCAAAATCATAGAACATGTATGTATATATATATATATATATATATATATATATATATATATATATATATATATATATATATAATTAAACATGGTGCAATCGATGGTAATATAATGCTTGGATAAATAAGAGTTATGAAACACTTTCACATTAAAGCATTTCGAGGGTACACTAAAAAATCTCTAATCAGATAAAACTCATTGCTTTAGAATAGAGAATGAAGAAGATTTTATGATGTAGTGTGTACCAAACAATAAATATACACATAACTTCTTGTCTAAAAACTACCATTAGATGGTTATAGGAACTTAACATCCATGTCAGAAAACTGTCATTAACCATCTTAAAATCGGGTCTGGAATTTTGATCACAAAAACCAGGTTCATGTTCTAAAAGTCAGATTTTAGATGACTTTTTGACAAAGCAACATAACCCAAATAAAAATTCGGATAACCGTCTTAAAACCAACTTGACCCCAACCATAGGCTCTGCCACTTGGACCCCACTAGGGGCTGTCGCCGATTGGACCCCGCTCCCAGGGTCACTGTCCCTGGACCTCTGTCATTTCAAGGGTTTTTTCCTTAAATAGAAATGTACTTTCAACCGAGACAAAATTAAACAAATGTGCACTCCACACCACCCTAACTTGTTTAATATTTATCAATGCATTATTGATCAACAATTTAATCCTATTACACTTCAACAATATTAGTGATAAATCATCACCAAAAAACCTCCCCCACCTAAGTGTACTCTTGATTAACTTAAATAAAATCATAACAACGACAAACTGATGCATAAATGAAATGTCGTGATGATTAAATTTCACATTAGTATATTACTCATTCCAAATATTCGAATATCAATGTGTCACTACGGATTGAACCCTTTCTATTATAAGTGAATACGTGAAGACAATATAAACAAAAATTTACATTCTTATAAGTTCTAACTTGACACTATATTTTACTAGCTTGTATCCTATCCTTCAATAAGAATATCAAAGCCATGTCCTAACTTATTGAAGCAGCTAAGATATATGTGTATATACGTAGTCCTTTTAATCTTGCACCTACAAATGCAATTTTTCAAAAGAACTATTAAGAAATAAAACTTCAACCTCCTTTAATTCCAATATTGAACACAAACCTTGGGAGGATGATAATAATGTGTCCCATTCTTCATATATCAAGCTTTCCACATTGAACTCAACATCTAATATCACATTTGATGGGAATTGGGTATCTTAATACAAAAGATGTCATGTGTACTTCAAACCCATCCCTACAACTGCCTTGTACACAAGATCTTTAGCTATTCCTTTGGTTAAATAATCGACTAAGTTCAATTGAGTTTTCACAAACTCCACAAATATCACATCGTTTGTGATGAGCTAACCAATCATGTTATAACACATAAATATCTAGACTTCTCATTGTACACTTGACTATAAGCCTTAGCCAATGTTGCAACATTATCATACCTGATAGAAATGTTAGATATTGGTTTTGGCCATAATGTAATTTCATAAATCAAATTTCTTAGCCACCCAGCTTCTTTACTAGCAGCATACAATGCTACAAACTCATAATCCATGGTTGAGTTAGTAATACAAGTTTGTTTCTTGGATGCCTAAGAAATGACACCTCCTCCAAGAAGAAACGCCTAACCACTAGTAAAGGAGTAATCCTCTAAGTTGGTAATCCATCTGGCATATGAATAACCTTCCAAGACATAACGATATCCACTATAAATCAAACCCTAGTCCATGGTTCTTTTTAAATACTTGAATATTTTATGCATTGTTTGTCAATGATGTGAACTAGAATTGCTAGTATACCTACTAAGATTTCCTACACCATAAGCTATATCAAGCCTAGCGCTAATCATGGAATACATAAGACAAGTGATATCTCTTGAGTATTCAAGTTGAGGTAGAACTTATTATAGGAGTGCTAACAGGAGAACAATTTTCAGAGTTAAACTTTTTAAATATCTTTTCAATGCAATGAGATTAGGAAATTGAAATATCATTGTTTCCTTTTTTGATTCTTATACCAAGAATCACTTTAGCCTCCCCCATGTCTTTCATTTCAAAACTAGATGATAAAAATTTCTTGATTTTATTAACTCCATCTTGATCAGTACCAAAAATCAACATAGTATCTACATATATATAAATTATAACTCTTTTTCCATAAGTATCAAATTTTCTATATACGCACTTATCAGCTTGATGTAATTCAAAACCATTAGAAAATATCACATCATCAAACTATTAATGCCATTGTTTTGGTGCTTATTTTTTAAACAATATAATAATTTCTTCAACATGCACACCTTGTTTTCATTTCCAAGCATCACAAACCCTTCAGGTTGTTTCATGTAAATCTGCTTATACAAGTTGCCATTCAAAAATGCATTTTTCACATCTATTTGGTGAATCACAAAACTAAAAATTATATAATAGTATAAAATATAGAAACAGGAGCATAAGTATCAAAGAAGTCAATGCCTTCCTTATGCCTAAAGCCTTGGATAACCAATATGGCTTTGTGCTTATTATGCCATCCACTTTCATTTTCCTTTTGAGGATCCATTTACATCCTAATGCCTTGCAACCAGGAGGTAATCAGAGAATACCCAAGTATTGTTATGCATGATAGAATCAATTTCATCCTGAAATGCCTCTTTCCAGAAATGAACATCCCTAGAAGCCATAACTTCACTAAAAGTCTTTGGATCCTCTTTAATAATATAACAATATTGACATTGAGACACAATCTCATCCCTTGTTCCTTCAACTAAATAAAGTTGAAAATCAGATCCAAAATACTTAGATTTTCTAGCTCCCATTCTTTTCCTAGGTTTAGGTGTAGAAATTGTACCACCATAAATATCTTCAGCTTGATTTGTGTTCTTGCTAGAAGATTGTTGAATGATGTCCCTTGGTCTAGATGTAGATGTAAATCTCACTTCATCAAAGATAACATCTCTTAACTTTATAACAATGTTCACATACACAAAGTCCTTAGATTCTAAAACATATAATTTTTATGCTTTGGAATGCTCATCAAATCCAATGAATATATAATCTATACCTTTCTCACCTAATGTTTTCCTTTTGGGTTCAATGGGCCTTACATATGCTCTATAACCCTAAACTTTGAATAACTCAAATTGGGTTGCATTCATTAGAACAATTTGATAGGATAGATATTTGAGAAAGGGGTTATTTGTGATTTAATTAATATATTATAAGTATAATATATTAATTGAGAAATCATATTATTTAATCTGTATTAATTGATAATTAATTTAATGATTAAAAGAGACTAATTAAATTAAAGGGAACTAATTTAGTAAATCAGTGATGCTTATAGTTTGGGTTAATGATCAATGGTTGATTATTGATGGACTAAGTTTATATGAAAGTCCATGATGTGTTAGTTCATAAGGCTTATCATATGGATTGTTGGATTAAAGGCCCAAGGAATTGGATTAAGGTTTAAAAGTTGAAACTCTAGGAATTCCACACTAGAAATGTAACATCTAGTACCACTTAATGGCTAATGATTCCATGGGAAAACCCTAGCCAATTTTGTGTGCTCCTAACCTCTCTCTCAAAGTCTTGCATTTGTTCATGGTATTTTGAGAAACATTTGAGGCATCACACTTGAGGTTATAAGCTCTTGAAAGGCCAAATTCTACATGTTACAACTAACATGTATTCTTCTAACTAGTTTTTTATATTTCAAGTATCCAAGTTGTATGCTAGTTATAGGTTTCATGCTTTGGATAATTTTTGTTGCATGTATAACTAGAGAAAACTAAGATCCAAAGCATTAGGGTTGTATGTGCACCATAGGAGTGTTATAGTACATAAAACCCAATAGTGGTATCAGAGTTATGGGTGTTTTCTATTATATTGATGCATTGGTTAAAATTTCATAGCGGAAAAAGTCTCATTTCTGGCCTCTGACTGATGGACTCGATGAGTCCAATGATCTGCCTCGACGAGTTCACTCACAGATTAGTAACTCGGTGAGTTCAGTTCATGCACTCGACAAGTAGAATGTTCTGCTTGCAGATTTTCGAGCTTTTTGTTCAGAATTGGATTAGGATCATTACCACAAAATGTTTGGTATCATAAAATTTGTTTTTTTTTCTAGATATGATGATGATTATCCTTATCCAATTAGAAGACACTTATCAAATTTTAAGATAATAAGTTGATTATTTGTATTATTTGATGTGAAATGCCTTCCTATGTGAGTTAGATTAGGTCAATTTGGTAAATAATAAATTAAATGATAATTTTATTAGGTATATTTGATCTAAATGGTTCTTGAAGAGTTTCATAACTTGTCCTCAAGTTATGAAATATGAAAAGTTTCATTCATGAACATTAACTCCTTAAGTTATGGAATTCAAGAGGTTTCGAAGAGTTTCAAAACTTTCCCTCAAGTTTTGGAATTTGAAAAGTTTAATTAAAAGGTTTTAATTATGAAATATTAAATTCTAAAACCCTAGTAATTTGAAAAGGTTTAAAAGTGCACCTCTTGGTTTTGTAACTTAAAATTTAATTAGATAGCCTTAATTTTGAAATCTTAAGTTTAGAACCTTGACCTTTTGAATAGTTCAAATCACACCCTTATGGTTTTATTAAATTAGTTAAGTGTTTAATTAAAAAAGAGAATTAATAAATCCATGATGACATGGAATTAAAGGTCTAATTAATTAATTAAACCATTTAGTATTTTAAACGTGTAAAATACACCCTTATACTATATAAAATTTAAAGTCTAATATATTATATATGTATAAGTTAAAAGTTAGTCTTACCGTTAGTAGGCCTAATTCACGAAGCTGGTCTATAAGAGGTGTCTAAGGAAATTGCTTATAAAATGACGATTGAATGGGTATCCACTCTTACCCACCGCACTCTTGACTAGTGGAGGGTCGTTAGCTGAACGAGTAGCATAGGACGCAAACTTACATTAAAAGTATAATGAAATTACCAAGTAACTAAATATTTTATAAATTCCCAATCTTAGTTACTCAGGAAAAATGTCAATTTGATGCTAACCCATGAAATTTCACATTGCACCTTATTGGTCAGTTAGTGGAGCATGTGTGGTTAACCAGCACACTAATATGAACTAATGAATGATGACAATGGGTTTCTCTTAATTCATTGATCAATGGAGTGTGTGTGGTTAACCGACACATTGATCAGGTGATAAATGACTTCGAGAGTACCAAGCTAATTTGCATGGTTATTCACACCTTGTTTGTGATCCTCGGTATTCCAGTCACAAACTCGAAGGGTATAATCGAGATTAAACATGCCATTGAAAAGTTCAATGAATCTCAAAAAATCTAGGAGTTTTATTTAAAACTTAACCCGTTAAAAATTTCGTTTTCGTGGTGGAATTGGTAAATCGTCATCTACCTATCGACAAATAGTTTGCAACTGGATTACGGCATCCCTCTTCTGAATTGTAAATTATTGTGTTGGGTCTTAGCCTTAATATATTAATAAATTATAACTTATAATATATTAATAAATCATAAATATACTATTTTCAAAACATTATCCATACAAATTGTTTCAGTGAAGTGCAACCCAAATGGACCATGCCGAGTTGGGTCAAGTACATACGAAATATAGTTACGGACTTAGACACCTTATCCAACAGTCTCCCACTTGGATAAGTCTGATAACTATATTTGCAAGTATGAATTGTAAATAATATGATTTCATATTAATATATTATAACTTATAATATATTAATAAATCATAAATATACTATTCTCAAAACATTATGCATACAAATTGTTTCGGTGAAGTGCAACCCAAATGGACCATGCCGGGTCGGGTCAAGTACATACCAAATATAGTTATGGACTTAGACACCTTATCCAACAGTCTCCAACTTGGATAAGTCTAATAACTATAGTTGCAAGTATGACTTTAGGAACCAACCAGCAATCGTAACTCTTAAAACTCTGTTGACCTATGAAATGCCATTTTAGATAAGTGATCATATAATCCTCTGTTCTCAAGATATTAGCCGTACAAATACATGGAACAACGTCGTACTTATTGTCCAGCAGTTTGTTTCCCGATTTTCCGATTTATTTGACATAGAAATAAACTAAACACATCAATTTGGTTCTGACCGGGCCTGACACATTGGTCAAAACAAAATCATCGAAGGGACCAGATATCGCTTCTAATCCTCCAAGGATTAAAAGGAACAGATAGACTTTTCCGATTTACTACTACTTGTTGAATCATACACAAAGGCACGTTTAATAACATCAAGTTACTGATGCGTTTTTATGCAATCAATGCATAACCAACTCATAGTCAACAACTCATATCTCTAGGTATGAAGACTTTTATGATATTACCGTCTCACGATCACTCAAGATAAATTCCATGAAGTGATACAAGGGAGCGTGGGTTTAATCCAATACTCAGAACTTATGAGAACTCATGAATGTTGTAGCAATGTTTTGCTATGTCTAACACCTTAGACATATACAAGCCCAATTCATGACAGTCTTGATTCATACCTACTTCCAACATATGACAGACTGTGGAGAGTTTGAATAAAGTAATTATTCTGGAAGTCAAAACATGTAAAGTTGAAACAATAGTAAACGATTGACACAATATAGCAACACCTTACTTATAAATAAAAAACAACTTTTATTTAATCATCAAAAGTCAATTACATTTTATAAGTTTCAGAAATAGCTATCTAATCTATAAAACTAATCTCTTCCTTCAGCCCGATGCGCCTCGCATGCTGCAAATGCCTAACCCTAGTCTGTCCCTTCGTGAGGGGATTTGTTGGGTTCTTTTCTGAGGATAGCCTCTTGGCCAAGAGGAGTCCTTATTCTATCTTGTGTCTTATGAAGTGATATTTTCTGTCAATGTGTCCAGATCTACCATGATCTCTCGGTTCCTTGGCTAAGGAACTGCATTATTGCTATCATAGAAAATCTCCATAGGCTCCTTTATAGTTGGTACAACTCCAAGGTCTACGATGAAGTTCTTCATCTATATCGCCTCCTTCGTTGTTTCACTCGCTGCTATGTACTTTGATTCACATGTAGAATCAGCTACCATCTCCTGCTTGGAAAATTTTCAAGTAATCGCTCCTCCATTCAGGGTAAACACCTAGCCCGACTGAGAGCAGAAGTTATCCATGTCGGTCTGAAAGCTGGCATCGCTATACCATACTACTCTCAAGTCATCACTCCCACTAAGGGTAAGAATCTAATCCTTAGTCATTCGCGGGTACTTGAGAATGTTCTTTACCGCAGTCCAGTGAGCCTTGCTAGGGTTCCCCTGATATCTGCTGACCATGCTTAAAGCAAGGGTCACATTAGGGCGGGTACAAGTCATAGTATGCATGATCGAGCCAACAATAGAAGCATATGGTAATCGAGTCATCTCAACTATCTCAACCTCTATACTCGGACTCTGACTCTTACTCAGTCTGACATTATGTCGGATCGGTAAGTCACCTTTCTTGGAATTCTTCATTTTAAACCTCTTCAACACCTAGTTCAAGTAGGTGCTCTGACTAATTCCAATTAATCTTTTACTCCTATATCTCAATATCCTTATCCCTAGGATATAGGAAGCTTCTCCAAGGTCCTTCATAGTGAACCACTTCCCAAGCCAGGGTTTAATCTCTTGTAAAGTTAGGATGTCATTTCCTATGAGTAGTATGACATCCACATATAGTACCAAAAAGCTAACTATACTCCCACTAGCTCTGACATATACACAAGACTCATCTTCATTTCTATTAATTATTAATTAATTTATTTATTTGTGATTTATTTATTTCAAAACTTGGTTAATATAAAGATGGAAAGTTTGGAATAAGATTGGAAAATGTTCATATAATCAAGGAGGTTGCAATTGAATTCAATTTCACCAATAAAGGTAATTTGGAATTTGAACACATAAGATGGGTACATAATAAGCTTCTTGAAAAACCAAACTCTTTGACTTTCTCATCAAAACAAAGATTCCAGCTACGAGATGCTTGTTTCAATCCATAAACTGATTTCTCAAGCTTGCATACTATATCAGGGTACTTTGCATTAACAAAAACCTCTGGCTGACTCATGTAAACATTTTCATCCAACTTTCCATTAAGGAAAGTGATTTTGACATCCATTTGACATATTTCATAATCATGAAATGCAATAATGTCTATCATAACCCTAATAGACTTAATCTTCACTACTGGCGAGAAGGTTTCATCATAGTCAACTCCCTGAGTTTGAGTGAAGCCCTTCACAACCAATCACACTTTATAAGTGTGCACTTTTCCATCCATATCGGTCTTCTTTTTGAAGATCCATTTTCACCCGACTATCTTACGACCCAGTACATTGTCAACCAAGTTCCAAACTTGATTGTCATACATGGATTGAATCTCGCTGTCTATAGCCTCTTTCCATTTTAGCAGACTTGCGGCTTGTCATGGCATCCATATAGCTGTTAGGTTCATCCAAAGTGTACTATCAGTGATAAATGTATCACCTTCTGCAGTAATATGAAACCATAATAATGCTCAGATAGATTTCTAACTCTAGTGAAACGCCTCAGAGGTACAAACTCGTCAATTGGCTCAACAGGAGTTTCCTCCTCGGGTTGATTGCTAGTGTCTGAGGTTATTTCACCGCTTGACTCCTGAATCTCTTCAAGGTCAATTTTCCTCCCACTGTTTCCTTGGCTTATAAATTCTCTCCCACGAAAGACTCATCTCCTTGACACAAACACCACATTCTCACTGGGTCTGTAGAAGAGGTAACCAAAGGATTTATGTAGGTTTCCGATGAAAATACACTGCTCACTACGAGGTTAGAGCTCATCGTGAGTCTCGCGCCTCACGAAATCCTCGCAACCCCAAATCTTGATGTGGTCTAAAGTGGAAACTTTCCTAATCCATTTCTCGTGAGGTGTTTTGGCAACCTTCTTGGTAATGACTAAATTAAGGATATGGGCGGCAGTCTCTAAGGCATACCCCCAAAATGAGATGGGTAATGAAGCTCGACTCATCATGGAACGAACCATGTTCAACAAGGTTGTAAGGGATTCGGTGCATTAGTGATGGTATGATCGTGCCCTGTAGGTCTACGAAAAGGCATCTTTCAACCATAAGGTTTACAAGATGAGACGGTAATGTGTCTTTAGTAGTGGCTAAAAGTCGAGAGTTATCTAACTAATTTTATCTTAGTTCTGAGTGTATCATGTTTCGACTTTTATGGTGTTCTAAAAACAATTCATAACAGAGGTCGATGTAAAATAGACCAATGAATTAGTAGTGGTTACTCTCGAATGAATTTATGTGAATTGAATAATTGTTACTAGTTGTCACGAAAGACAAGATAAACCTAACACATAGTGTGAGTAGTGCAATCACTAAGTCACTAAGTTGTATTAGTTTATTAATAATTAGTGTGACGTATATAGTGCTCGGTTTCTTCGCATGCCTAGTGAGTGATTTTCTCTGTTCTATGTTCATGATATGATTATCCTAGATTCAGCTGTAGGGATTTGTTGTCTCTAGGCATTCCTATGGTATTCTTGTCGTCCATAATTGTTTTGAATCTATGCTCCATCATGCTTCGGGTCTTGAAACTGATCCCCATTACTTCACAATGAAGGGTTAGACCTCGAATGTCTGAGCGAGTTCCCTATGTCGGTTCTCGCTAGGGTATGGTTCGGTAGTGATTACTCTGGTGCTTTTCACTTCGGCTAATCCCTTCTCCGAATTCTCCTCATGAACCTCTTCTGCTGACTGTCGTAGTGGAGTGGCTACATTTATCTATATTGTTCATGCGATAATAGGAGTGTTTAAAGAATCTATAAGATTTAAATAAAATGAAT